>NC_092368.1:11250189-11374968 GCF_030848805.1 Temnothorax longispinosus
CTCAGTATCAGTATGTTCTTGTCATTTTTTGATAATCCAAAGTCTTCTATATCAAGATCGTCTATAATAGTCCAAGAGCTAGCGGAATTTTAGGTGACTGATTTTCTTACGCCTGAAATTTTTTCCACGAGTTATTATGGTCATGTCTGCCAAATGTAGACAGGTGGCAGAGTCTGTCCGCGGGACATAGAGCGAACAGAATTTTTGTAACTTGTATTAATTTTTAAAGACATTGACTGATTTCATTACAGTTGATTATTTAAACCATTTCAACAAGAAAAAATGAGTTGTCCGACAAAAAAGTTGGGACATGACCCGTGTCTGCCATTTGGAATTGGTAATTTTTTCTTTGACTCTTGACTGATTTTCTTACAGCTAAATTTTATTTTACAGTTTAATAATATATTAAGGATGAAGTATATAACCTTGTCCGACAATTTTAGTGGGACAGAACCGCTCTCTGACGTCTTTGTTATGTTAATTAATCATTAATGTTTGACTAATTTTCTTACAGCTAATTTTTATGGTGTACTTTTAAAATGCCAACAGAAAGACATTGATATATTTGTCCGACATTTTGGGTGGGACAACACGATATAAAAGCAGAAAAATCTTATACGCGGCTTAACAGAATACAGTTTCTCAGTTGTAAAAACGTTCCAAACGCATACCTCTAAAAATGTAGTGTACTTGTTACAGATTCCGAAACTGAGAGAGAAGAAACACTTTATTCAAGTGATAGCGAAGATGAAGATTTTTAAACAAAATGCATTTTTGTGTGTGTGCACATATATGTATGTATGTAAAATAAATATTCATAATTTGCGTGGAAAAAATTTTATAGCAAATTTGTCAAAATGCCGCTGAAAAGTCCAATAATAATAGTCACAGCATTATCATTGCTAGAGAGCTAACATGTCCCAATATTTTCATCAGACACGTGTGAAAATCGAAAGTATATAAAATTTCAAAGAATTTGACAACTTTGTCCGACAGAAATACTCCAGTAAATAGTATCACATGTCCAATAATAATAATCACAACATTATTTTTGTCAGAGAGCAAATATGTCCCACTATTTTCATCAGACACGAGTGAATATCGTTAGTATATAAAATTCCAAAGAATTTGACCACTTTGTCAGAAATACTCCAGTAAATAATATCACATGTCCAATAATAATATTTACAATATTATTATTGTCTAATATTTACAATATTACAATATTACAATATATGTATAATATTTACAATATTATTATTGTCAGAGAGCAAATATGTCCCACTATTTTCATCAGACACGAGTGAATATCGATAGTATATACAATTTCGAACAATTTGACCACTTTGTCCGACAGAAATACTCCAGTAAATAATATCACATGTCCGATAATCATATTTTCAACATTATTTTTGTCAGAGAACAAATATGTCCCGATATTTTCGTCAGACACGTGTGAAAATCGAAAATATATAAAATTTCGAACAATTTGACCCCTTTGTCCGACATAAATACTTCAGTCATTAATTGATGATTAATTAACATAACAAAGACGTCAGAGAGCGGTTCTGTCCCACTAAAATTGTCGGACAAGGTTATATACTTTATCCTTAATATATTATTAAACTGTAAAATAAAATTCAGCTGTAAGAAAATCAGTCAAGAGTCAAAGAAAAAATTACCAATTCCAAATGGCAGACACGGGTCATGTCCCAACTTTTTTGTCGGACAACTCATTTTTTCTTGTTGAAATGGTTTAAATAATCAACTGTAAAAAAATCAGCTGTAATGAAATCAGTCAATGTCTTTGGAAATTAATACAAGTTACAAAAATTCTGTTCGCTTTATGTCCCGCGGACAGACTCTGCCACCTGTCTACATTTGGCAGACATGACCATAATAACTCGTGGAAAAAATTTCAGGCGTAAGAAAATCAGTCACCTAAAATTCCGCTAGCTCCTGGACTATAACAGGTACGATTTTTTTACGGAAATTGGGTACTTCCTTTTTTAGTCGGTCAAAAAGCTATATATGAATTACAAATTTGAATAACGATCATTTACAAATATACATCATGTTTCGATATTGTTTTCGAGATACTCACAGATTTCTCAAACATTTCATCTAATCGGCTTTTGGGACATTTGTCTTTTTTCGGACGTATTAGCAGATATATCGTTGAAATATCGGGGCAACTTCGTAACAGTTTTTCAGTCAAGACTTTTCCAATAAAACCAGTACTGCCTATAAGACAAAATTACAAAGTGATATACATATGTATGTACGTGTACGTACATATGTAGAGTGTCACGTTGCTACACGCGTGACGAAATATCAGGAGAAGTTCTTTATAAATAACAATGACTATATGCACGAATGTCGCTCATATATGACCGTTGTTATTTACTTAACGTTTTTCCCAGTCAGTGCTTGCCACGCGCCTAACAACGTGAATGTTGAGCTGCAGCTTCTCGTCGAATTGCACGGACGTATCCTGATTCGCGTATTTTTATTAATTAATTTCTCATTAATTATTGAGAAACTTACAAAACGTAAAGAACTTTTCGATTCAGTTTTACCCGCTCTACATGCCCACGAACACCGGTCCGCATATTACATGACACTCTGTATATTTTTACGTACTGAAATTTTATATATTAAAATTTCGACGATGCACTTTTGAACGCTTAGACAAGGCACGTTAGCTCGGAATTCCGAGGGGACGGTCGAGTCAACGTAAATGTTTAGATTATCTTATCGGAGTCCGTTGAAGGGCTGGGGGCCAGATGGGCCCAAAACTACGCTTCTAGAATGTTTTAGAAGCTTCTAGAATACCTCCCCCCTTAAGACGCGTAGAAAAAGGCGGGAATCTTGCGCGGAAGATTCCGGTCTTTTTCGGGTATAAATAGGGCGGAAAAACGCCGCGGAAAGCAGATAAGTTTTAACTTCGGTCTTGACTAGACATAGTTCTCAGACTCTCTCCTAACTCTTATTCGATTTCCTACGTTCCACTATACGCTAAGTTCGAGCATTCGCGCTCAATTCTGGGACTTAGTCCTTGTACTCTCATACCTGTAAGACCGCGCTTCACGCACAAGTTGTACTGAGATTTTTAGAATAAAGGTAAGATAAGTTTGAAAAGGAACAAGTTGAAAATCTGGAATTTCATTCTTAATCAATAATCGGTCACTTCTGGCATTCCGACTCGCGGTTGTCGCTGACAAAGCGTGGCGATCTGTGCTGGGGCGCTGACGAAGAGTGTGGCGATCCAGTACTTTCGCTGCCGAAAGCGTGGCGATTATGGGGTTGGTTTCCGGAAAAGACAATAATCTTGATAAATTCCCGAAAGTGAATTTGACCTCTACGCTGACGATCTGAGCGCTGACGAAGAGTGTGGCGAGCAGAGGATGTGGCGGATTGGTGAAGAGCGCTGCTGAAGAGTGTGGCGAGCTTAAAATTCATTTTTGTGAACGCGGCTGAATGACGAAGAAAGGAGGTAGGCGCGTTCGAATTAAACAAATCAGATTCCAGATCAAACAAGCAGTCATTTCTAATCAAGATCCTCTCCCCTTCCTCTAACAATTGCAAAAACTAGAAAACGCACCTCCATTTAAATCTATCCCTGTCGATTTCGACGTTGATTACCCTAATTATAATCAAATAGATATAACTGATCCTCGTTACCAGACGTATAAACTCAGATATTTTTTCGGTCCCGAATAATAAATATAATAATATCCTTCACACGACTTGTCCAAATCCCTGGTAAATTGCTTAAATGCATTGACCAAAAAACGGACGAACAACGACAGTCAAAACGTGACAATATGTACCATAATAGCACAAAATGTTTTTTAAAAATGCTCTTTAGAAATTCAAGAAACATCCAAAATGAATATAATTAAAATTTTGTGGACATCTGAATTTAATCCTAGGATATCTTCTGTTTATTCTGAGGAAGAACAAATAATAGCCAAATACTAGCTTCAAAGACATTTTAAGAATAATAAATACCTGTTAAGAATATCGACTGTCCGGCGTAAAAGTTTTGTATCGGTGTTCTGCGTGCTTCAATTTCCATGTTTTTCACTGTTTATATTGTTTATAATATGTGAAGTTAATATAGAGATTAAGAAATAAATACCACTAAATTTCCTAATTTTTTAGGTCAAATGTCTGTTTGACTTGATGTTGCTTCGAAGACTGACGGTTGTAAAAGGAAGCTTGTCTTATCTTGTACACGTTATGGTCAAAGCCCGAAACGATATTCCTAGGATTAACTGGTCAATCCTGTGGAATGTCTAAGCGTCTAAGCGTTTAAGCGTCTAGAAATAGACTGGGAGTTAGATTAGTTTTTTTTTATGCGAAGGAGGGGCTCCGCCGCAGGCGGAGGCTTTTCTCCGCCTATTTGTGTACTGTCTATACACACATATCAGCAAATTACTACAAAACTTTGACCAAGACGCTTGGCCGTTCGGCGTTCGGCAGAATTAGTCAATCCTGGGATTACCCGCGTTTCATAAAGGTGCAATTTCATTGACGCTAGAAACCAGCGGCAGCGTCAAGAAAATGTAGTGGGGAAAAAAGTTCAGACCGTCTCAACTTTTTAGCGTACCGCAAAATTCAACGGAACTTCTACCCCCACTACATTTTCTTGACGCTGCCGCTGGTTTCTAGCGTCAATGAAATCGCACCTTTATAACAAATATCCTACTCGTACTAGCGCCTGTAATTGTTTGAAAACTGATGCTTTCCTTCGATTTTTAAACCTGAGTAAGTGTAGTACTGTTGTTATAACATTTTGTTAGAATAATTGATACTATTTTTATTGTATATTGGTTGTAATTATTCATATTTTTAATTTAAATTATTAGATAATATTTGTCAAACTATCTATAATTATCCTTGAGTCGATTGTATTATACTATTATTTTATTTATTATGTATTTTACAGACAAAGAAAATATGTGGGAGAAATTACAAATAAAACACAAAGTGAAAAAATATCAGCAGAAACATAAAATACGAAATTAGTTCGACATACCAAAAAATGTATAAAGCAGTAATCAAGACAAAGAGGACAAATGGAAATTAATAAATAAATATGTAAAAGTGTATATTAACACGTTCGCATAATTATAAACAAATTGAGAGGACAGGGCTAATGAATAAAGCTTGATTTTAGTGCTTAAGATATATATTTTAAATTAGTATAATAAAGAACAAACGTATCCACCTTTGACATGGTTTTCATCACAGTGCGCAATGTACGATGAGACAGGATATTTTTATCCTTCACCTGTCGCGGCCGGGGTCCTTCGGCTGGCAGGATTCTAATAATTTATTTGGCAATAAATAATAAATAATAAATAATTAATTTGGATGTCAATCAGTTTTAAAAAAATGATGAACTGATAAACTTATAATATTATGAATTTTTTGCAAGAGACGACACAAGGAGAGATCAGTTAAAGGACCCGTAAAATAAATAGTTTTGCAAGACTGCTATTATAATTATTGCTTGAGGCAAAGAAATATAATTTATTTTCGACTTATTATGTACAGGCTTCTTTGCGAATAAGCTGTCTTCAATCACAATTGAAACTTTAAGCTTATTAAAATATTTTACTTTATACAAACACTATATAATATTTATTCCTCGACTAACCGCTTTAAGGGGATGCTGGAGACAGGTCTGTTTTACCACGAAATTTTCAGACACACAAATCTTTTGATTGATTTCACCGAATTAAAAATTTTTTGTCCAGAATTAAAGTATGGACGATAACGAAGACGGCAGGCACCAATTGCGTATGAAAAACGAAAAAAAATTAGAAAATTACATTTTTATTTTCGATTCTGCGGTCGACTCATGACAACATTTGCTGCAGATAAAAGTTTTAGACTGTGTACGTATACAAAAACCTTGCAGCCGTCACGGAAATACAATAAAGAAGAATCCTGTGCTTGCAGAAATGAGCTGCGAGCTTTAGTATAAGAGAAAAGTATGTTAGAAAATTTCATATGCACATGTTACGCGTCTCCCCGAATTCAGCCAAAAACTCTGCGCTCTGTATGTATGTGTAAGAATCGGTGAGCACTTCTTTATCGACGCTGGTCGAGTTTGCCTGCGCTCTGTATGTATATGTAAGAATCGGTGAGCACTTCTTTATCGACGCTGATCGAGTTCGCCCGCGACTCCAGCATCCCCTTAACAGACGGAAGGAAAGTATCCTTCTTTGCTTCCTAACGCGTGCGGACCGTTTCCCTCCCCACAATTTCTTAATCTATATATTATATGGATCTATCTGATACGGATCGATATTGATCTTTCCACGCACGCGCGTTACCGTTTATCGAAAGCTCAACGGAGCTTGATAATATACGAATTATAAATAGCCAGATATCTCAAAGTTTGAAGAAGTTAGAGCAATCACGGACATTTATCAAAAAATTCAAAATTTTTTAAATAAAGAACGCCTTTACCGATCATCGCCAAATTCAATAAGTGAAGAAAAGAAATAAAAAAATTAAAAAAAAAGCAAATGGTATGTGCTGTGTGTCTGTGTATTACAGAAAGAGATCAAAACCCCGTGGTTTGTCACTTCCACAGTATTTAATGACTCCAAACCCTCCCTATCTGCGTGTATATGTGCGTATGAAAAAATTATGGTGATCTACCGTGATGGAATTACCGTGATACACGAGGACAATCAAGTTATTTGGAGAGCTCTGCGACACAACGGCAATCAACAAGACGTCAAGACGTTTGTTAACCTTTAGAGGGCGTGAAAGTTTTGGGAAAGATTCTTTCGAATGTTTTGTGCCCGGTTGAAACTGAACAACTCGCAAAGAAACTTCAGAGAACAAAATTCTCTATTTTCGTAGACGAAACGTCGGATATATGTAATGAAAAATGGATGACGTTTTTTGTTCAATACGTTGATCCTGAGACTTTAGATATTCGCTCACAAATCTTGTAAGCGCTGTTAGATCACTCCCTAATTCCAATGCAGATCCAGAGAGAATGTTTTCCATTTTAACTGATTTAAAATCTAAGAAACGCAACAAGCTGTCTGCCATCTCTATTAATGCTAATTGCGTAATAAAATCAACGTTGAAGGCGAGGGGCGAAACAGCTATCAACTTGAAAGTAACTGAAGAACATTTGTCTCGAATGTCGTCCGATGTATTATATGCAAATTGTAAAAAACAAAAAAGTAGTCTTACTTTATATGCTGCAGATGAAGTTGCTATTCCTTCGTCTTCAACGCACTAAAAATAATGTCCAAAAGAGAAACAAATAACAAAAAATATTTGCAGATGTAAATAAAATCTTATATCCATTATTCAGTTTCGATTTGCAATAACTTTCTTTTTTTTTCATTTTACTTTTTATCTTATATTAGGAGAGCTCAGTGAATAGGAAGTATAAACAATTGTTTGTTTAATATATTGTATTATATTGTAATATGTTGTGTTGTATTGTATATATTGTATTAATATTATGTTTGAATATATTTGTGTGCATTACAATTATAAAATTTTCTAATTAAATTTTTTATTAATTAATAACAATTGTTTAAACTTCTTGACGGAAGAGACCACCACCTTCTCGCAGTTTCCGTTGTACAACAACATGTACGTTGTACATGTAATGTAATATGTACATGTAATGTAATATGTACAAATGTAATATAAGTACGAGATATAAATACCGATCTTAATTTTAAAAAAAGTTATTCTACTTATTAAATAATTATTACTTCATTTTTATTAAAAAATGTTTTCAAAATTTTTATAAAAAAATGTTTTCAAATATATTTAATATGGCATTAAACAAAACGTACACGTTGGCCAAGAGTAGCATTTCATTATTTTTTGTTTTAGGATTTTTATAATTTTATTATATACATATAAAAAATATCAAGAGACACGGTAGTGTCTCGCGCCAAGTACACGCGGAGCGAGACCGACCGTGACTCTTTTACGCGACGCGACGGGTTGCGAGTACCCGAGATGTTGAGATCTCGATAACGAGTGAACGGATCAAGTTCTAAGTAGGCTTGATCGATAGCTTGGGGTCCAATTAGAGGGGGGTTTCTCTCATAATATTTCGCTACGTGCCCTACGAGCGGAGATATTGCGACGCAAAGTCCAAATGGGAAAATTTATTTTTAAGATACTCCTCCTAACGCCGACGTTCTTGTATGATGACGTCATAATCAGAAACGTCACTTTCACTTTTTCGACGCTGGCGGCGCAGGTATCGCCAGTTTCGATATCGCGCGCGTATTTCAAAATTAGGTCGATAGACTTATCGGTCAGGAGGAAGATTTTTATTTAGGTAAATTAGGTAATATATAATATATATTGAGTCAACGGAAAAGAAGGTTCTCTACGCTCTACGCTTGGCAGAAAGTGCCGCTAGGGAATTTTTAAGTCGATTCTTATGAATCAAGCTTGATATAATATATATTTATTAAGTCAACGGAAAAGAAGGTTCTCTACGCTTGGCAGAAAGTGCCGCTAGGGAATTTTTAAGTCGATTCTTATGAATCAAGCTTGAATTCGATGTCTAGGTATCCCAGGTTGCCGATGACGAGGTCCAGATAGTGCGCTTCGTAGTTTTCGGTGTCTACGTGTATTAATACCTTGAATTCGATGTCCACGTGTCCCAGGTTGCCGATGACGAGATCCAGATAGTACGCTCTATAGTTTTCGGTGTCCAGGTGTAATAATACGTTGAATGCAATGTCTAGGTGTCCCAGGTTGCCGATGACAATGTCTAGATAGTGAGCTCCGTAGTTTTCGGTGTCTACGTGTATTAATACCTTGAATTCGATGTCTAGGTGTCCCAGGTTGCCGATGACGGGATCCAGATAGTGCGCTTCATAGTTTTCGGTGTCCAGGTGTAATCGTACGTTGAATTCGATGTCTACGTGTCCCAGGTTGCCGATGACGAGGTCCACATAGTGCGCTCCGTAGTTTTCGGTGTCTGCGTGTATTAATACCTTGAATTCGATGTCCACGTGTCCTAGGTTGCCGATGACAAGATCCAGATAGTGCGCTTCATAGTTTTCGGTGTCCAGGTGTAATCGTACGTTGAATTCGATGTCTAGGTGTTCCAGGTTGCCGATGACAAGGTCCACATAGTGCGCTTCGTAGTTTTCGGTGTCTACGTGTATTAATACCTTGAATTCGATGTCCACGTGTCCCAGGTTGCCGATGACGAGATCCAGATAGTGCGCTCTATAGTTTTCGGTGTCCAGGTGTAATAATACGTTGAATGCAATGTCTAGGTGTCCCAGGTTGCCGATGACAATGTCTAGATAGTGAGCTCCGTAGTTTTCGGTGTCTACGTGTATTAATATCTTGAATTCGATGTCTAGGTGTCCCAGGTTGCCGATGACGAGGTCCACATAGTGCGCTCCGTAGTTGTCGGTGTCTACGTGTATTAATATCTTGAAATTGATGTCTAGGTGTCTCAGGTTGCTGATGACGAGGTCCAGATAGCGCGCTCCGTAGTTTTCGGTGTCTAGATGTAATAATACCTTGAATTCGATGTCTACGTGTCCCAGGTTGCCGATGACAAAGTCCACATAGTGCGCTTTGTAGTTTTTGGTGTCTACGTGTATTAATAACTTTAAATCTGAATGTAGGACACGTAGATATCGAATTCGAGGTATTAATACACGTAGACACCGAAAACTACAAAACGCACTATGTGGACCTTGTCATCGAAAACGTGGGACACCTAGACATCGAATTCAACGTATTATTATACCTGGACACCGAAAACTATAGAGCGCACTATCTGGAACCCGACATCAGCAACCTGGAACACGTGGACATCGAATTCAAGGTATTAATACACCTGAATACCGAAAACTATGAAGCGCACTATGTGAACCTCGTCATCGGCAACCTGGGACACCTAGACATCGAATTCAAGCTTGATTCATAAGAATCGACTTAAAAATTCCCTAGCGGCAGAATCAAGAGACACGGTAGTGTACACGCGGAGCGAGACCGACCGTGACTCTTTTACGCGACGCGACGGGTTGCGAATACCCGATATGTTGAGATCTCAATAACGAGTGAACGGATCAAGTTCTAAGTAGGCTTGATCGATAGCTTGGGGTCCAATTAGGGGGGGGTTTCTCTCATAATATTCCGCTACGTGCCCTACGCGCGGAGATATTGCGACGCAAAGTCCAAATGTGAAAATTTATTTTTAAGATACGTATATATACTTCTAACGCCGACGTTCTTGTATGATGACGTCATAATCAGAAACGTCACTTTCACTTTTTCGACGCTGGCGGCGCAGGTATCGCCAGTTTCGATATCGCGCGCGTATTTCGAAATTAGGTCGATAGACTTATCGGTCAGGAGGAAGATTTCTATTTAGGTAAATTAGGTATATACTTATATAATATATATTGAGTCAATTGCTTCATGTTTATCTGGAGAGATTTCGTATCCTTACATCGTATTACCACCGCTGCCGGAAAAGAAGGTTCTCTACGCTTGGCAGAAAGTGCCGCTAGGGAATTTTTAAGTCGATTCTTATGAATCAAGCTTGAATTCGATGTCTCCTGTCAGTCAGTTCATCATCTGATCAGTTAACCTATCTCGATCGATCGAGAGACACGGTAGTACGCGCGGAGCGAGACCGACCGTGTGACTTTTTATTACGCGTCGCGAGGTAAGGTGCGACAACGCGCGCATACGCGCGTACGCGAAACGGCAGTAACACCGTAATCGTGCCGGCGATATACTGAATTGAATTGCTTCGTGCTTATCTGGAGATTTCGTATCCTTACATTGGGTGCGTTCAGCCGATACTCCGCTAGCCTAGCAATCGTGAGCAGTCGCTCGTTTTCGCTCGTTTCCTCTCCTTTGACCCAATGGATTAAAAGGAGAGGAAACGAGCGACTACTCACGATTGCTAGGCTAGCGGAGTATTCGGCTGAACGCACCCATCGTGTTACCATCGCTGCCGGAAAAGAAGGTTCTCTACGCTTGGCAGAAAGTGACGACTGACACGTTCGATCCCGACTTCGTTGATCGCAGAAGAGCTGAACTCGAGGTACGTTTCCGATTTGCAATTATAAAAGTATCGTGCGATGAATGTTGTACCCAATTATAACCTCAAATGAAGTTGTGCACGTTGCTGAAAGATATATATATATCTTGATATATAGGCTACGGTCAACGTGATACAAATGCTCTGGAGCGTTCTTCTTCTCCTTCTTTCTTCATTGAAAGAAAAGAGAAGAGGAATGCTTCGAAGCATTTGTAGTGTCACGTTGACCGTAGCCATAATATCATATTAATACATTATTTTATTTTTATATAGGTCAAGGATTGCCATTTAAAGCTGGTACGTTTGATGGGGCTGTCAGTATTTCTGCGCTTGTGGTTGTGCTATGCAAGCAAAACTTTGCACAATCCTACAAAACGTTTATATCGTTTCTTATAAACGTTGTATGCATGTCTGTCAAGAAGCGCAAGAGCAGTGTTACAATTCTATCCAGAGAACGGTGAACAGGTTATTGATATATATATATATATATATATATATCTTGATATATAGGCTACGGTCAACGTGATACAAATGCTCTGGAGCGTTCTTATTCTCCTTCTTTCTTCATTGAAAGAAAAGAGAAGAGGAATGCTTCGAAGCATTTGTAGTGTCACGTTGACCGTAGCCATAATATCATATTAATACATTATTTTATTTTTAGACGTAGCTGTTGATGAAAGAGAATTAGATGGTGACTTAATTTTGGGAGATATAGGTCAAGGATTGCCATTTAAAGCTGGTATTATTGGAACCACGAGAGTCGCGTGGCAAACGGGAAAAGAAAATCGAGGACAGTAAACCAAGCAGCGGAAAAATATCCCTATTCGACTTTCTCGAGGATAAATTACCTGTACAACCTGAGAGCGTCGAAACAACTAATTTGTCTCAAAACAGCTACATACAAATTAATAAAAGTAATCAAGATCGTTTTGAATCAAGAGGATTTGATAATATATATATATATATATATATATATATATATATATATATATAGATTATATAGAGACATTATTATATATAGAGATTATATAGAGACATTATATAGAGATTATATAGAGACAAAGATTATAAGAGATACAAATTTTTTATTAATTATATAGAGACATTATTATATATAGATATTATACAGAGACATTATATAGAGATTATATAGAGACAAAGATTAAATCCTGTTGCTCTCAACGTCTGCCTCTGCCTCGTCTACCCCAATGGTAATTGGGTGATGACAATTTATATAAGAAGGCCATGAACCTTTCTTCTTGGCGTCGTATCCCCGCGGCTCTGCCTCTTGGTCTGCGAACTGTAAAATAATAAAATTGTATAAGAAATTTTATGAATTAAATACATATAATATGAATTAAATTTTTTATATATTGTAATTATGTGAAATTATGTGAAATATATATTGAAAAGACAGTACTTACCATTTGTACTTTCGCGATTTCTCTCACAATCAGTATGAAACGGTGGTTTCGTTGGCTCCTGCCTCTTTTCAGAGGACAATACGGCCAGTATTTGCCACTGTTTGTTATACAAAGTCTGGAATGAAATCGGCGACGATGGCGGGTAAAGTGTTTAAAAGCGTGGAATACCCTTATAGGGTAGAGAGCCTTTCAGACTATATTCGAAAACTTCACTCTGGCCTAGTTTATATTGATCACTTGATACGCGTATTAAATAGTAAATAACTAGTAAATTAGTTTGATTATTGGTTTGATACGCGTATCAAGAGATCGGTGTAAACTAGGTCATTCGAATACACACCAGCGTCGTTCTGGAGCCTTAAGGTGCCATTACATGGGAGCGTCCGAGCGTCGAGCGTCGAGCGTCGAGCGTCGAGCGTCAAACACGTGCGCATCACCTTTACGCAGGATTCTAAACCGAACAGATTTCAGCGTCTTGACGCTATTCCTATTGCAATGGCGAGTGACGAGGTAAGTAAGTTATGTTCCTGTTTTGGCATATTTCTTGTTGAGATAAGTAATTAAAATATTGTATGTCATTAGCATCAGATATAACGTGCGGCGTGTGCACGGCAACATTGCGAGTCAAAATATTAAAAATCACCAATATACTTCCAGGAAGGTAAAATAAGATACCTGTTAAATTTTTAGCCCTTAATATTAATATTAACAGGTCGCTCATCGCGATTTTTTATTTTTTATTTAGTAAGACAGAAAAAATTTTATAACTATCTAACAAACAGTAATACAGCATTGTGCCACATAGATTTTCTGTAGTAAATTTACCGCTCTACAAAAAAGATCTCTTATCATTTTTTCATAAATTTAACCGTTCAAAAGATATTCAAAGTTAATTTTATAAAACTTGTTTTTGCTTCTTATGAATTTTGTAATTATGAAATACTCAATACATATTTTTGTAGAAAATTTAACGATCTACAAAAAAGGTCTCTTATGTTTTTTTCATAAATATAATTATTTAGACGATATTAAGGTTTATACTTATAAACCGTAGATCGTTAAATTTTCTACAAAAATATGTATTGAGTATTTCATAATTTTTGATAGTCGATATGATACAAAATTCATAAGAAGCAAAAACAAGTTTTATAAAATTTATCAAACTTTAACTTTGAATATCTTTTGAACGGTTGAATTTATGAAAAAATGATAAGAGATCTTTTTTGTAGAGCGGTAAATTTACTACAAAAAATCTATGTGGCACAATGCTGTATTACTGTTTGTTAAATAGTTATAAAATTTTTTCTTACTAAATGAAAAATAAAAAATCGCAATGAGCGACCTGTTAATATTAATATTAAGGGCTAAAAATTTAACAGGTATCTTATTTTACCTTCCTGGAAGTATATATGTTATTCGTGAAATGAAAAAAAAAGTTGCCCCAAAATGACACGCTCTAATTATATATATATATATATATATATATATATATATATATATATATATATCTGTATGTATATATGTATATATACAATAGTTGTATATTATCATATAATTTAATGAATTATAGGCCATACCATTCGTAGGATAAAATATTTGGGAATCAGACTCGATGGTAATACTGTGCCATTGTAGCACACATTGGTGACTCTTAATATTTTGACTCGCAATTGTTGCCGTGCACACGCCGCACGTTATATCTGATGCCTATGACATACAATATTTTAATTACTTATCTCAACAAGAGTTATGCCAAAACAGGAACATAACTTACTTACCTCGTCACTCGCCATTGCAATAGGAATAGCGTCAAGACGCTGAAATCTGTTCGGTTTAGAATCCTGCGCAAAGGTGATGCGCACGTGTTTGACGCTCGACGCTCGACGCTCGGACGCTCCCATGTAATGGCACCTTTATTCTCGAATCGTTTTCATGAAACTCGCATGCGAAATTCAATGTTTTTCAAATAGAAAGTCGCACACGAAAATCATTAGGGCAGGCTCGAGAATACGGTCCCTGTCCTTGTTCAATTTTTAGTAACAAGATAAAGCGATGCGGTGTGCACTCGAATATAGTTTTTGAATGCAGCCCTAAAGGCTCTATCTATACACGCCGATAACGTCGCCGCCGATCATGTCACCATCGATCACGTTGCTGTCGATCACGTCGCCTATCACGTCGTCGTTGATTACATTATTCGTGGTTGTTGCGTTCCGCGTACGCGTTACCGGTTCCTACGCTTTGTTGACAAATACATTGTGGGATTAATAGCAGAGAAGAATTCTCTCTGTTGTTATTATTAATAGTATTTCGTCGTTGTTCGTGGCTCATAAGCTATTTCGCAAATAGCTTACAATCTCATCATATCTGTGAGTGAAGGTTATATTGTCGATATATTGCGATATCTCTGAGACAATATCTTCATTATACAAGTATGTGTAGAGAAAGGACATTTTGGATTGAATTTGATGATGGAAAAATTATAGAAAATAAACGATGGCCTACAGGTGCTAAAGGTATTTATATATTATTTTTGGAAAAAGTTGGTAAGAAATAATTTATACAAGCAACGTAATATACATGCATATTTTACATAAAAGCAATGTCCGGCAATGTGTATATATATATATATTTACAACTTCAGACACATTTCTTTATAAGGTGTAATTTTTTTCTGTTAAGATTAAGATGCGTAACACTACAAAAAGGCGTGATATCCGTACAAAATTACCTTTTTAAAAAAAAAGGTAAAAAAATGCGCCAAGTACACGCATAGTAGTACATATGTATTATGTTGTTACCTCAAAAAAAACAAAGTGGTAGTATTATACCTCGAAATAACACCCTGTACATACTGTTTATACAATGCGTAATACTACAAAAAGGCGTGATATCAGTACAAAATTACCTTTTTAAAAAAAAAGGTAAAGAAAGGCGCCAAATACACGCATAGTAGTGTATATGTTGTTACCTCGAAAAAAAAAAAACAGTGGTAGTATTATACCTTAAAAAAATCTAAGTAACAAGTGGTAGACGAAATCTTTGTATCTTGAAAAATCTCGAAAAAACCTAAACAGTAGTATCTTCACCTCGAAAAAAAACAAAGTAGTAGTATTATACCTCGAAAAAACCTAAGTAACAAGTGGTGGACGTAATTTTTGTATCTCCAAAAATCTCGAAAAAACCTAAAACCTAAAAAATTTATGTATTTTAATAAAATATTTTTATTTTTTGTACTGTTACCTCTGTAATTCTTTGGGATGCGATTAAATCTTTTAAAATACATATATAAACTTTGTATTTAAATACCTTGTATTCCCTTGTTGGGTTTAAATATTTTAATAAAATATTTGTATTTTGTACTGTTACCTCTGTGTAATTCTTCATGATTCAATTTTTTATTCTAATCGAAGAAAAGCAGTAGTAATATTATACCTCGAAAAAACCTAAGTAACAAGTGGTAGACGTAATCTTTGTATCTCGAAAAATACACTGAGAAAAAAAATTGTTAATCCCAAGAAATATTTAGTTCGATACGTTCAACTAAACATTTTAATTAGTTAACTAAATATTAGTTGTTTCAACAATTTATTTCGTTTTTTTAATCAAGAATTAATTAATTCAACTAATGTTTAGTTAACTAACTAAAATGGTTAGTTGAACGTATCGGACTAAATATTTCTTGGGATTGACAAATTTTTTTTCTCAGTGTATGTTCTCTGTAATTGGCGCTGTAATTTAAAAAGAGATATCATTTCTTTTTTGTAATTGTAATAATAGATCACTTGAAGCGCGACTCATTTTTTGATAAGGTAACGTAATTTTGTGATGTGTATCACTTGAGTAATAATTTTTTGGAAATAAAAATAATATTGCTTAGGTTTTTTCGAGATTTTTGGAGATACAAAGATTACGTCCACCACTTGTTACTTAGGTTTTTTCGAGGTATAATACTACTACTTTGTTTTTTTTCGAGGTGAAGATACTACTGTTTAGGTTTTTTCGAGATTTTTGGAGATACAAAGATTACGTCCACCACTTGTTACTTAGGTTTTTTCGAGGTATAATACTACTACTTTGTTTTTTTTCGAGGTGAAGATACTACTGTTTAGGTTTTTTCGAGATTTTTCAAGATACAAAGATTTCGTCTACCACTTGTTACTTAGATTTTTTTAAGGTATTATGTACAAAGAATATGTATATCTAAATATTTTTACTGTTCAAAACAAATTACTTATAATGTGGATTTCGTTAACTCTTTCTTTATTGAACGTATCGTCAGTGCCGCGCTCGAGCGGCCCGGTAGAGTGATGTTACTCGACGTTGCCCGAAGCCGCGAGCGCACACGTACGACGGTACGTGGCTTGTGTGCGGTACGGGACGTCACGGGCAGTCACAAGGGCCATCCCCACTCCATCCCCTCCATATGCGACCGAATGCTACCAAACTCAGAAAATGGCAACTCTGCTTTCGATGGCTCAGAAAGGGTCAACGTCCGTAGGGACGGTAGGACGCCTTCCGTGAGCGGTGCGATCGTCGGTGATCCTCTTTCGAGTCAGGGAATTTAATCCCTTTAACTCAGGATCGGACCTCGTGCGATTTCAAAAGGTGGAAAAGGTTTGAGAGCGAGGTTTTATTTAAAATAAAAAACCATTTAATTTAATCTTACAAACAAACCAAACATTTATTACAATAAAATAATAAATATAAAGTAAAAAGGCTCACTGTATAAATCGACAATATGTGTGGGAGAGGCAATAGGAGCCCAGCGCGGTACTCAGTGCGCAATAAATTTACCATGTACATATAAAACAATGTATTTAGTCGTTAAAGACAAAAGAAACGAACGTTTCGGCCCTTTCTTTGGCCATCCTTGGCACAGTGCCAACTGGCTTGTGGCGGCCAAGCGTTCATAGCGACGTCGCTTTTTGATCCTTCGATGTCGGCTCTTCCTATCATTGCGAAGCAGAATTCGCCAAGCGTCGGATTGTTCACCCGCCAACAGGGAACGTGAGCTGGGATTAGACCTGAGGATGGCCAAAGAAAGGGCCGAAACGTTCGTTTCTTTTGTCTTTAACGACTAAATACATTGTTTTATATGTACACGTGGTAAATTTATTGCGCACTGAGTACCGCGCTGGGCTCCTATTGCCTCTCTCACACATATTGTCGAATAAAATAATACTTGTTACTGACATTGAGTAGATTGAACATTTATTACAATAAATAATACTTGTTACTGACATTGAGTAGATTGAACATTTATTACAATAAATAATACTTGTTACTGACATTGAGTAGATTGAACATTTATTACAATAAATAATACTTGTTACTGACATTGAGTAGATTGAACATTTATTACAATAAATAATACTTGTTACTGACATTGAGTAGATTGAACATTTATTACAATAAAATAATACTTGTTACTGACATTGAGTAGAGAATCAGGTATTGAGATAAACCGGAGTGTGTGTGTGTGTGTGTGTGTGTGTGTGTGTGTGTGTGTGTGTGTAGTTACCGCGGGTGTTACATTGGTGCGGGGGTGATCGGGCAAGATCGTTGAAGGGAAAACCTATTCAATGCACATCCTGCCCACTATTATTACAATTAGTTTTAGGATTCATGAATTTAACTATGTATGTGTGAGATGTACATGAGTATTTGAATTATATTAAAACATAAAGGAAAATAAATAATATCTATACTATAAGGCGTGTTAATTATCAGTCTATGGTGATCACTTCGGGATCGACTACTTTCTCGAGGGTGGGTGTGAAGCGATGGAATAACTCTTTTAGGAGGTAAACGGGAATTTTATACGGAAATTTATGGTTGGGGATAAAAACAAGAGTGAAGTAGCGAGGATCGGCCCTGAGGATGACCGAGCGGAGTTTGTTATGTCGGACTCTCCAGGACCAATGGTAAAAGTCCCTTCCGGAATATGTTTAGTATAGGGGGGAAAATACGCGGGTATATTGAGAAGGAAATGCGGGTGTTAAGGCTCCTGGGTAGTTACCGCGGCCATATTGGATTCTTACTATCGAAGCGAGGAAAACACCCAATTTTGTTGTGCATGCCATTTTCAAATAAAAAGACATTTCAATAAAACATCACTATAGATCGTTTCAGAACACTTCCGAAACTGGCCGAAAACTACCCTTTTCCCTCGACAATAAACAAACAGCCATAAAACGAAGCCTAAACATACGGGAAAAACAGCCGTTTAACGACTATCGAAAGGAGGTGAAAACGTTCCTTCCGCATGCAAATCTTACTTTTCGGCCAATTTTACGACTTTCACGAATACGTTAAACGTTAGAGCACAAACACAGAGCGAATAATAAAGAAATAGCACGCACAACAAAATAGGTTGTCAACATGTCACAAGACAGAATTCTCCATTGGAGAGAATGAGAGGAGAGAGTTCTGATTTCTGCCGCGACGGTACGTCGCCACCGTCAACGCAGAGTTCTCGGCTCAGGGACCAGGAGCCTTAAGGACCTTCCTCGAGAACCTCAGCGGTCGAGGCGGTCGACAGCGTCGGGGATGGTCCTCTGGAAAGTTCCTCGAAAGGAACAGGGGAATATGACCTCGCCGGTATGGGGGAAGGATTGGAGGCAGGCGAGAGGGAGGGGGAATCGGGAAGTTCCCCGGGGCGAACCGGGGAATACAAAAGTTCGAGCAGGGGGGAAGAATCAGGTGTATCGGGGAGCACGCGATAACAAAGGGGGCGGGAAGGCGAATTAGGAGGCGGCGGCAACGGTGGTTCCTCCGGAAGAGCTGGTGAAGGCGGCGGAGTGGCGAGTCGCGGAGGACCGGCGTTAACTTGTTCTTGGCGGAATTCCAACGCTTGTTTTTCAACCTCCCTTCGCGCCCGCTTGTTCCAACGATTCCTTTCGTGTTTCGCGATTTTTTGCGGGTAGGACCGCCTAAATCTACTACAAGTTAACGGGTTGTTAAATATTAAAGTCCGTTAACTGCGGGGAAGTCATCTCGGGTTTTGGAGATTAAAGAAATTAAAAGAATACTCTGAGTTCACTGACGAGTCAGCTAACCCGAACTAATAGAGAAGGAGTATTCTAAGTCCACCGATAAATCGGCTAATCCGGAATAAGGAAGGGAACACCCCGAGTCCACCGACGAGTCAGCTAACCCGAACTAATAGAGAAAGAGTATTCCAAGTCCACCGATAAATCGACTAATCCGGAACAACGAAAGGATACCTCGAGTCCACCGATTAAGTTAGCTAACCCGAAATAATAGAGATTATTCCAAATCCACTGATAAATCGGCTAATCCGGGACAACGAAAGGATACCTCGAGTCCACCGATGAGTCAGAGCGACTGATGTGCGGTCGAATGTCTTGCACCGACTCTAAGTGCTGAATCGTAACTCGAAGACGGGAGGGATCACGATTATAATGCTGAGACTAAACCACAAAACTAAAGCTTGGGAAGCTTGAAGAGACTCAGAAGCTTTTTGAGGGAGTGTCGCAATGTCAGGGTTTATATGGGAAAATGTAAGGAATGGAAGGGGTGGATTTCGTGTGGGATGTGTCTGGTTTTCATTATTGGGACTTTTGGTTGGCGGGATTCTTCTAATTTGTATTTAAGGATTTCTTATTGGGTGGGATGGTCTTCACCCAAGAGGTGGATTTTTACCTAGTTTTCGCCTATCCTGGGGAGCTAGATACGGTTATCGATTTTCATTGGTGAGTCGTCTCGTAAGGCCCTCATTGTCTTATCGGGGATGCAACCCAGCGATTCTTCCAGTGACGTATTTTGGTTTTCGGCTATCGCCGATTTCTCTTTTATTAGGGTTCTGGGTTCTTAGTTTATCTTGCGACCCTATTTTCAGTACCGACAGACAAATGCATTCCATCTAATCTTAATTGTAGTTTTATTGCAAACAGAAACTTCCGCCACGTGCTTTTACAAGATTTCTAAAAGCACGTTTTAGATCTCGTTTTTGTTTGTCGGAACATTGCGTCGGTAATTTTGAGCTAGTTGCGCGATGCAATAAAGATCCTAAGCAAACTCCGTCTGGGATTAAGGCCCTTTTGGCGCGTCGTGTCGCCGGGTTTATAGTTATGGGCCAGACAAAGTTGATAGAAAAAATCCGATCACGTATGTCCCGTCTGTCAGTACTTTATTCTGGAAAGTCCCTTTGTCGCCTAGCCAAATAGCTAGTTATATAAAAAAAGGAATGTGAGGAGATCAAAGCTCACTCGCCGATTGATAACCGTCCGTGCTCAGTTTATTTATTCTTACCTTAAGGGATATCTTAAGCGCTTAATAGGAATTTCCGCGAAAAAGGAAAATCGTGGAGTTCGCAGGACGTAACATATAAACATTTATATCATTTTTTTAAATATAAATAGAATACTTTAAAATAGAAAAGGAAAAAAACATAATAAATGACAACATATACAAGGTACATATATTTACCGATTATAAATACTGTTAATATTTTCGTAGACGTTCTCATTAATACTTTTATAAATATCTGTTTTTTGCTTTATCATGCAATAACTTTTATAAATAAAAAACAAAATTACACTTTAAGGTACATTTTCAACGCAACATAATTTTATCATATATAAAACTTTACGAACACAACATGGAAATACGGATGTACTTATAATAATTAGATACATAATGTTTAAACTTATTGTTAGCTGTTTTTGCATATATTTACTAAGTTTCAGTCTCGAATTGCACAACGCAAATTATTAAAATATATAAGGTATATAAATATAGAATTACTGATTAGAAATACTTTTTAATATTGTCGTAAATGTTCTCACTAAGCTTTAACCCTAATAACACAAAAGAATTAAGGACGTGAAATTGTAAGAACGTAGTTTTTAATATTAATATACTCTTGAGTATTCATAGGCACAAAAATTAACTGTCTGTCTCTGTCGATTTTATACCAATGACGAAGGACACCTATATCTTTACTGTTTCCTTCTGTTTTTGCAAAACTCTTTGAATATTCGATAGATTTCCACGTTTTGCCATTTGTATACGCGAAACTAAGAATATGACCAATATAGCACTTTTTATTATTTAATCTTTTAAATAAGCACCAATCACCGATAAATATTTTATCACATTTTTTGTACTCATCATTCCCCTGTGTAAAACGCAATTTTGTATATATGTAGTTAATTCAGATTTCCTAACACGCTGTAATCTGTTGCTGCTTAATTTGCACAAGTTTTTACTTAGAAGCCAACATATTGATGATTTCCTTACTATTAATTCCTTACCATAGGAATCGGTTACAATCGTGAAAGGACTGTCAGGCTTAATTTCTGTTGTTATTTTGTCGAAATTAGTTAGTTCTAAACTATCCTGAACGCACAAAAGTGTCGTTAAGTCTTCCAATAAATCAAACTCTTCATTATCTTTAGTCTCATTTACTGAATTTATTTTATTAGAATTGGACGATAAAGATACATTATTAACAATTAAAGTAATTTAAATCAACCGTGACTGGCAATATATAACGTCTTTTCGATGTGAACATTGAAAAACCGTGAGCCAACCTGCTTTGTCGGATTCACACAGCACTTTTTCGGATCAATCATCGAGACATTATTAATTTCGACCATGGGTTTTGGTCAGTTGATGTAATTTCTAAATTAAATAATTTTAAATTTTTATTGCGAAAAAATATAACCCCAGCCAGGGTTCGAACCTGGAACCTCCCGTATACCGTGCGGGTGTCGTAATATACATTATTATCTTTTTCTGTACAAGATGAATCTACAGTTGAATTATCAGAATCAATAATATGAATGTCATGTATGATTCTATTTTCTGCATCCGATATGGGTACTGTCATACCTAGTAATGATACCGTGATGAAAGCATCTTGTTTTGCTGATTCAATAGTATATTCCATTTCATCCAAAGAGAGAAGTTCAAATGTTGATTTATTGGAAAATGAACTTGATTTTTGAGCGCGTGGAAATTTATATCCTTCAGTTGATACGTTAGAATTACTTGTTGATATGTCACTTTGAAGTTAGATACGTCTAACTCTGTGGATAGCTTCTAAAACACTACAATTCACTATAGTTGAAAATGTAGAACTTGTTGAACGCAAATGCCTAAAGAAATCTTCACACGGTTGACTGCTGAATTGCCAGGGTAAAAATAGTTCGGGAGAATCAATTTCTTTCAGTAACTTTATAACATCTATCAAACTTTGTGCGTTTATCTCGATACATATAGATACGCATTTAAAGTTATAAAATTATCAGTTATGGAATACTGTGAATTTGCGTGTATAGCCAAGCTCTCCATAAGCGTAGAAAAAAAACACAATACCATATATTATAAATTCGTTCTAATGGGCTTAATGTTTTGCTTAAAAATGCACTCAAACACAAGCGGATAACGTATAAATACGTTACAGTTCCTTCACTTTCCGAAACATGTTTTTTTAATAGTTCGGAGACTTTAGAATCTGATATTTTTAATACTGAAGGAATAAAGTTCATTCTACCTTTTAAGGATAAATCTTTTCGAGTTAAACAATGTTTGTCTTTTGGAACTGTGTCTAGCAGAATATGCAAGTGACTAGCTAAGACTAAATAATTTCCCATTGGCAATACAATGGAGTTTTTCAGTATTCTTGTTTTGAGCTTGGTGCCAATATGCACAGTAGGGGAGACCGGGGCTAAAACGTCTACGGGGTGAATACGTCTAATCAAATATCTCGGAACCGGTATATTGTGCAAACTCGCTATTAACATTGTAAACTCTGCTTATGGTACCCATGTGACCAACGGAGTTTCGGCAGGTTACCTGCCGTGTTATGATTTTTACGAGAGCAAACGTGTTTTCGGAAGGTAAAAGTGAAATTTTCTGCGCGTGGAAATTTTGTATTATCTGCAATAATATTTGCTCTCCAAATCTCTAGGTACGTGATTATAAAGAGTAATACATGCTGAACACGAATCCAGTGTAGTTTTTTTCATTATCGTTGATGTCTAATATTTCATGGGCGATCAAACCTGAAACTTGTGTTTGGGGCTAATCAGTCTACAAGCACCCGGGGCTAATCGGGCTAATCTCGTCACTGTGGCGCGCCGGGCGCACGACTTCAGTTCACGGCGATTTCAGGTTAGGTTTCCCTCGAGCGTGATTCTGTCTTCCCTTGCACGTGCGTCAGTTTGTATAGGAAAGAAATGGTACGCACGTATCGTCGCAAAACGGGTGTTTTGGAGTTTTGGCCGACCGAAAAGATGGCGGACCGTTGTTTTCGAGATCGCTCGCGCTCACGGCACGTCGCGTCGGCGAGGTACGGCGCGGCGAGGCACGGCACTGAGATCCCGCGATTTTCGCGCGAGAGTTGACATGCCGCGCGCGTGGTAGATCGTCCCGGCCGCGGTAGATCGTCGTTGTTGGTCGTTGTGTCAGTGACAGTCGCACGTGCGACCGCATCGTCCAGCGTTTGTCGCATCGTCTCGGCGTCATTGTCGCCGCCGTTGTAGCAGTGGTGGTGTCGGTGGTGGTGGTCGTCGTCGTCGTCGTCGTCGTCGTCGTCGTCGTTGTCGTCGTTGTCGTCGTCGTTGAGGTGGTGGTCGTCGTCGTCGTCGTCGTCGTCGTCATCGAGGTGGTGGTGGTCGTCGTCGTCGTCGTCGTGCGCTCGTCAGGATCTGTATTCACGTGCCTAAATTGTTTTATGAAATAGGTAAAACAATTATTTTTTAATAATGTTTTGCATAAAAATTTTGAATAAATTTTTATATTTTTTTCTTAAAAAACAATTATTAAAATGTATCCTATCATTTTTCAAGATTAGATGTACGTATATGTATAGAAAATGCAGTGTGACTGATTAGCCCCAGGGGGGGACGCTTTAACCCCGGCATTTTTGAGATTTCAATTTTTGCACTGTTGTCGTTTTTGCTCCATACCGGTTAAACAAAGCGACGTAGATAAAAATTTCTTAAATAAATTTTGTAGCTAAAGGTTCACTCTTTACAGTGGTATACAATATTTAACTTAAATTATTTATTTTGTTATTAAAAATCGGCACCGAAAAAATCCAGACTGTTTATCTCCGGTCTCCCCTATCCTGTATACAAATAGTTTTTGGTAATGACTCTAAAGTGCATTGTAATGCAAGAGGAACTTGACTAATTTCACAAGAATTTGTTTGTTTAAAAACACCGGTATTTGTATCAATTCGCATTGCTCGCAATAACCGAGGATCACTATCAAAATACATACCTAGAATTTTTATACCTGCATCCTTTAAATATTTAACAGTGTAAGACCATCGCTTAATAACATCATCAGCTTTGAATTTATTGTCAGTACTGTATAAACACAAACAAAAAGAAGGTGCCTGATATACGAGCGGTTGTGCAATTATTACATACAATAAAGTGGCAGGACTATTAGTACTGAAGTATTCTTCTATTTTTTTAGCACAAGTAGCTGTAAATGAGTGTGTTACAGGCATTCCATCATTGTTCAACGGTAAAGGAAAACCAACGAGTTGATTCAATTTAGAGTCATATTGAATACGACCGGTTATTCGGGTTGGATCTTCGCTTAACCATACATAAGATGGTAGTTTTCTCATGTGTAAAAACTTTTCTAATTCCGTGACTCGCATATCACCTTCTATTATTAAACAACCCGAATTATCTAACGTACGACTTATTGTACTCAAAGAAGGTAAGGGTAAGTTCACAGATAATGTTTCATACAACATTCGACCACCGATAACAAATAAATAAGTTGCGAAAAGCCTAAGTGTATCGTCGTATCGTTGTCCCCCCTTCTTTTTGTTTGTGTTAGAAAGAGCAGTGTTCATTAATTTTTAAAAAAATAAGGTTTGTGCGTTTCATTTGACTCATATTGTATATCATGGTTTGCAGAATTATCTGAGTGTTTTCCCAGAAAATGTTTAATAGAAATATTTAATTCTTTATTTCGATTAATTTCAACATCTAAACGATTGAGCACAGGAAAGTAACATGAAATTCGTGGTTGAGTTTCATCTACAGAAGAGAACAATTTACGCATGTTTCTTTCTGATCGCGATCGAGAATTATTAGTAGTACGAACATTTTTTAGAGAAATTGTTTTTTCGAGATAATTTGTTCGATAATCATCTTGATCTACCATTTCCCCCAAACACTATCTATATCCTTGCTGACATCATTTAGTGATTTAGACGTTGATGGTAAAGATTCATGGGTTGTTGGATTTTCAACTGTTTTATTAGACGCGGAAATAGATTCAGTTAATCGTTTAGATTCCTTCATGCTTACAGTTTTGATAATAGATTTTGAGTCTTGTTCAGGCTTATCTCATTTGTCTTTTTATCTGAAGATTCTGAATGACGTCCAGAATCCAAAGTAGAGTTATGCATCGGATTATTGGTTAAATGAATAAAAAATGTATCGGTAATATTTACGGAATTGTTACGAACGAAAGCACCAACTCGTTATTAACAATAGTTCCTTCTGCAATCACAGCTAATGTAGGATCATCAGTATGTTGACTTTCGTTAGATATATCGCTGGATATCTTAAAAGAATCCTTATAATTGACTTAACATTACTTAAAACCGCCTTTTTCTGTCCAGCAGATTTTGTATGAGTCTCAATATGACGAGCAATATTTGAAATTATCCATCTGCTTCCGACTTTTGTAAAGTTAACAAGCACTGAACATAACGGGCATGTTACACAAGCAGAATATGTAAATGCTTTGGAAAGACCATTTTTGTCATAACTATTGGTTGGCGCTCGCTTGCACCTAATTGTAAGATAGTAGTTTAGTCGCACCTGTGTAATGTTTGACATGTTTGAATTGCGTTGATACTCGTTGTATATTAGTCAGTAAGCTCATAATCGTAAAGTTATCGTCGGTTTGAGACTCGCGCGAAACGTTGGCGGACCGCGACAGGTGTCAATACTCGCGCGACTCACCCGACTCGTGCTGCCCGCCCACGGGCGGCAAGCCTAATTATTGGGACAATAGTACTCGTTCGGGCCGTACTTCCAGGAGCGCGAGCCGAGAGAGTTCCGGAGCACGTTACTCCCGTAAGAATCGCCGACACGTTGAGACGGAGTACGAGCCAGAGTCGAGTGCTCGAAGAATATAACGGCGTGTGCCTGCTTGCCCGTTTGCGTGTTTGCTTGCTGCTCGCTTGCCTGCTTGCTCGCTACCTTGTCCGCCTGCACGCCTCCCGCTTGCTATCGAGGAGGATTCGCCACCTGAGAGGACGGACGAGAACGGCCGAGAGACTACCCCAGGAGGGCGCCGGGCTGCGATACGGTGAGTCGCTTCGCTTGCTTTATCCCGTTTTTCTTGAATTATATTTCGCTTGCATTCGTGAGGGGATTGCCCCTTTGGTCCTTTGAACCACCCTACTACAGGCCAATCGCAAATCCGGGGAACAATTGATACCCCCCCGAGCAACTATCTTTTACGGATATATCTTTACTTTTGTAGAGCACTTTAATTTCTTCCGTATGTCTTCGCTTACGTTCTCATTTGATGTATACTTTTTATTTAAGTTTTTAATAAGCGTCTCTACTTTCTTTCTTTTAGTATCAAGATTAACATTTGAACTTTGATCGCTTTGAAGTGGTGATACATATTTTTGTAAATTTGATTTGTCAACTGCGAGTTTCGCTTTCTTTAAAGATGGCTCATCGAGAGAAACTTGAAATGGCTTTGACAATCTCCAGATATCTGGTAACATTTCTTTAAGGGGATGCTGGAGACAGGTCTGTTTTACCACGAAATTTTCAGACACACAAATCTTTTGATTGATTTCACCGAATTAAAAATTTTTTGTCCAGAATTAAAGTATGGACGATAACGAAGACGGCAGGCACCAATTGCGTATGAAAAACGAAAAAAAATTAGAAAATTACATTTTTATTTTCGATTCTGCGGTCGACTCATGACAACATTTGCTGCAAATAAAAGTTTTAGACTGTGTACGTATACAAAAACCTTGCAGCCGTCACGGAAATACAATAAAGAAGAATCCTGTGCTTGCAGAAATGAGCTGCGAGCTTTAGTATAAGAGAAAAGTATGTTAGAAAATTTCATATGCACATGTTACGCGTCTCCCCGAATTCAGCCAAAAACTCTGCGCTCTGTATGTATGTGTAAGAATCGGTGAGCACTTCTTTATCGACGCTGGTCGAGTTTGCCTGCGCTCTGTATGTATATGTAAGAATCGGTGAGCACTTCTTTATCGACGCTGATCGAGTTCGCCCGCGACTCCAGCATCCCCTTAACTATTTTAACTAATGTCAGTATCAATTGCTTGTCACCTATCATGAATCGAAATTTTTCTGGCCTTTTCTCAAATAAACCAAAGTACGCTTTTAAATCTGCATTTGGTTCAATAAATTCTTGCATTTCATATTTTGCAAAATCTTCTAGTTCACTTATCATTGATTTAGTGATTTTTTTGAAAGATATTGGATTATCTACATTGTTAAAATGCATAATGTTTTTGATGTAGTTAGAAATAAAAACTCCATGTGTTGTTTCCAGAATATCCCAAAAGTTTTCAATAAAATTATTCTGACGAGCCATTTTGCAATCAATTTTCTTAAACTGAAGTAACCCAGTAAAATCTCGATTCATGTAATGTAATGTTATGACGATGTGTCTTTTGAAAACAGGCAACAGGAAGCTTTAGGTAATATATTACATTCTTTGTCTCTATATATTAATCACTAATCAAGCCACTAATAATACTTTTTGCTAACCTTACAACTTCCAACTAGATTGTTTTATATTATCCCTGTAATGCAAAAAAACACAATTAATTATTTTAAAAATTATTCCTTTATAAAAAAATTTATTGTAATATAATAAAAACCATTTTGTTTTTAATACAACGTATAAATATTTATAAATTAAAATTGTGGTATTTATTTATTACGAACTAAAGAAAATTGGATGAACATGTGTGTAAATTAGGTAGACCTTCGTATTGAAATAAAAAATAATAAATTATCCCGACACTAATTTTTTACTTATCAATATCATAATAACTATTTAATTAAATTGAAATGTATTATAATATATATTTTTAAACAAAAATATTTAAAAATTGTGAATGCTTTATTGATTTTGTATTATTTAACTCTCCATTACTCGTAGAGTGAGCGAAGCGTTTACATGCTATAGTAAGTATACTTACGACTCTCCATAAGTTATAAAACAATACAGCAAAAATCTTATTTTGCAATAAAAGGGCATTCACGTTTCGCTAATAGACATTGGAAATATTTGCTTACATACAAAAATCTGTCTTTTGAATGCCAGCCGATTGCTGAATTTTTTAGATCGTATAACTTATTGTTAGACACTTGGTTAGACATCTCATTTACATGTGGCTAAAAAAGTAGAGATGACAACAAGGATGACAACTATTTTCCTGTAATTGCACAAATACTCTTAAATGAACAAGTTTTAATATTGATTAAATAGTAGTACATCTTTCCCTTATAGAAATTTAATACTGTAAGTGATTTTTTGGCTAGTGATTAATCATTTAAAAACACTATTAAAAGCACTGTTAATAGTGCTTTTAATAGTGTTTAATTAAATTTCTATAAGGGTTTAAAGTAAACAATTACCTTGATTTTTACTGAAATGAGAATCTACCAATTACACACTGCGCAGTGCGCAATATTATTCAATAATCATTGAATTTCTCACTATTTTCATGGAATTATGACAAGTACACAATTCTACCTGCAAAAAATAACAGTTGTTATTTATCCCTCATCATCATTTTTGTGGAAAATATTCATCAAATTGTGAACGTAAATATTTGGAAAATAACTTGAATAAAATAAATTGAATAAATTGAGAAAAGTAATAAATTTTTATTTTAATGCCTGGAATTATAATAATTCGTAAATTAAACTCAAACATCTTAAAATACAAACTTTTATTAAATCATTATTTAAATATCTACATATTTAGAAATAAAATTTTGCTGATATTTATTTTTTGTTTGCTTCAAACAAGAGTCAGAAGTTATGTGAACCACGGAGACAATGCAAGGAGATTTAGGTTTCTAATCACTCGCGTAGCTACGGAGTTACGTCACAGTATATACAGTAGCGCAACTCTCCTGATTTCTTGTTGTCCAAAATGGAGTGCGCATGCGCGAAATAAGTAAGCGTCCACTAACCCCATCTGAACGTCGTTCTCTGAACTTCTTTCTCAATTGCTCTTTTTTTCTCCGTTCTGCTCCGCTCCCTCTTAAAATTTAAATGGTCAGTTAAGTAAATGCTTATCTGTATTGAAACAGAAATTTGAAGGGAATTAGCTCAATTTAGCCACTGAATGCTATTGAGAGCTGTTAGAAGTGTTTGACAGACTCTGAATACGTTTATGTGATGAAAGTGAAAAGAGTTTACAAAGTAAAGACAGTGAAAGAATGAAGTGAAGAAAAGTGAAGAAAGTGATAAAAGTGAAAAAAGTGTTAAAGTGAAGGAAACATAAAAGAGAAATTTTTTTCTAAGGGAATAGTTAACCTATATAAATATTATATAACTTTACAATTCTCTTGGAAGCACTTTGATCTTAGCTTTGTTTCAGGTGTTGCTGCATAATAATTAAAAATGAATGCGATAAGAAAGCCAAGCTGTGCAATACCAGAGTGCGTTAAAAAGTTCATTGATGTGCAACAACATTTTTTTAAATTTCCAAAGGAACAAGACAGGTATAACACATTGCTTTATATAATTATTATTTTTTATATAAATTATATTTTTAATTGTAATGTGTGCATTACTTTGTCATTGGTAAAATGGTACAACATTTACAGATGGCTGCAATGGGTACGAGCATGTGGAAGGCTGGATCTAAAACCTAAAGGTCCAGAATATGCCCACCAGAATTGTCGTTTGTGCGATTTGCATTTTGAAAACAAATGGTACAAAATTAATAAAGTTAGGGCTCGTCTTCACCCAGATGCTGTACTCACTATATTTTTTGGACCAGGTTTTCAACAACAGTGAGTTTTTACTAACAAATAATTATTAATTTTACATATTTTAATTTAATTAAATTAGTTTTGTTTCATAAAAAAGTATAAAATTGAATAATACTGGTATAAGGTAGTAGTACATAAAAAATAATAATAACAACAATATTTAACAATATTTACATTCTTTTTTATGTATTACGCGAAAGTAACATATAAAAACATAAAATAATTAAAATCTTTTAGGGACAACACACAGCACCCGAACAACCAACACAACAAAATGAGGAAAATGTGGTTAAAGAGAAAGTAGATAGGTATGCTACATATAAATTTTCTATTTTTTATAATATTATATTTTATAATAGATATTATGATACATATTTTTGTTGCAGAAATACATGTGCTGAGGCAACTGATGTTGCAGAAATGCAAGTGCAAGAAGATAATAGGTAATTTATATTAATAAAGAACTTGTTTACGTTTATTAACAATAATGGCTAAAAGAAAAAAATTTTATATTTTCAGCAAAGCAGAAACTTTACAAACAATCGTCCCAATTATTGTCAGTGACATAGAAATAACTCAACCGTAAGTTTTTCTTTACTAATTTACAGTTAAACATGTATTTTTATTTTTTTTATTTGTTATGTAATAAAAGTTTTCTTATAAAATATAATTGTTAGGATATAGAATGTAATTTATTTATTAACACATTATATTTAAATTTCTTTTAATTTTAGATTTTATTTAGATAACATTATTTTGCTGTTTTTGTCTCTTATAGCAAATTTATAGTTACACGATTACATATATCATATTTAAAAATAATCTTTGTGCTATGGATCTAACGTTTGGAATATATTATAGGAGCACATCCACTATCAAGAAGCCTGCAGTTAGGACTAAATCGTCCGATGATAGCTCGAGAAAAAGGAAATTGCGAGAGGATGAAGTTTCAAAAATTAAAGGCGCAAAATAAAGTAATGCGTGAAACAATCCGACGGCTTTGTATGGAAAAGAAGAAGAAAGCTATAAAAGTTGAAGAAGAAAACGAATTCGATCAACTAATAAAACTAGGCCGTAAGTTATTACCGGAAAAATTTAATAGAATATTAGCGGCACAAGTCGACGCACAATTAAAATGTAAACGTGGCAGAAGATATGATCCTGAATTTAAGAAATTTGCTTTATCATTATTTTTTTTAAGTCCACGAATGTACCGGGGATTAAAAGATTCAATTGCATTGCCTTCTGTACGTTCTCTACAATTATTTACGCAAAAATGGAATATTGAGCCTGGTATAAATGATAAAATTTTTGAAGCACTTAAATTGAACGTGAATACGTTGCCTCTCATAGAACGTCATTGCATAATATGTACAGACGAAATGAGTTTAAAAGCTCATTTATTTTATAATATATCACGGAATGAAATAATTGGTTTCGAAGACATTGGTGATAAAAAATCATCTAAACCTGCAAGAAGCGCTTTAGTTATTATGGCACGTAGTATTGCAGGTAATTGGAAGGTGCCTATTGTTTTTTGTTTTGTAGAGACTACATGCCATATGAACTTTTTAAAAAATCTGATATTTAATACAATAATTAAATTAAGAAATACAGGTGCTATGGTGCATGCATTGGTTACGGACATGGGTTCTAATTTTATACAACTGTCCCGTGATTTAGGAATATCTACATAAAATTCAACTTTTTCAGTTAACGGAGAAAATTTAGTTTACATTTTTGACACTCCACATTTAATAAAAGCAACCCGAAATAATTTGTTAAAACATAATTTTGAATTTAATAATAAAGTAGCTTTGTGGGATCATATTAGACAGTTTTATATGCAAGACGTCAAACAATGGATAAGAGCAGCTCCTAAATTATCAAAAATTCATATGGACCCAAATAACTTTATGAGAATAAAAGTTAAATATGCCGTACAAGTACTTAGTAACCATGTATGTGCAAGAATGTGTACACAGATGTCTGTCGGTTTTCTTCCGACTGAAGTCGTTGGAACTATAGATTTAATTGATCATTTTGATAAGTTGTTCGATATGTTAAATTCGTCCGCCGTAAATAATCCTAAAGAACATGGAAAAGTTTTTACCCGAAGTGAAAAACAAATGCAGTTTTTGCAACAAACGTCAGATCTTATAAAAAGTATTAAAGTAGTTAATAATAATAATAATGGTAAATATGTAAAAGTTAAATGCTTTGAATGCTGGCAGATAACAATTAATAGCATCATTCAGCTTTGGGAAACATTAAAAAATCATAATTTTCCATATCTCCGAACACGTAGATTGAATCAAGATTGTGTCGAAAATTTTTTTGGTTCCGTTCGGAAACAAGGCGGTAATTGTCTTAATCCGACACCTATACAATTTAAGCGCGCCTTTAAAAAACTTTTTAGTACAACATTATTAAAACATTCGGATACGCAAAATTGTGCTTCTGATAATGATGAAATGTTAAATCTTATTAGAGCGTTAGATAATAATACCAAAGAGTCCACTATTTCGGAATTTACTGCTTCATCATCGGCACATAACATTTTAAATATTCCAACTCATGAATATCGTTCAATGGATCTGCCAGAAGAAAACGCATTTAAATATGTTTGCGGATTTTTAATTAAAAGATGTACAGCAATACATTCTTGTGATATATGTACAAAATATATGAATGATAATATGGCTGTCTTAGATGATACAACATTATATTGTTTTTTTCGAGCCTATGAAAACGAAGAAGGAAATTTGTTTGGGAAGTTAAACATACCAAGTAATGACTTTGTTATTATATTCATAAATTAGAAGAAGTATTTGTAAAAAATTTTGAGAAGAATTGTTTTCAGAAAAATATAGGCAATTATTTATTCCTATTGGAAATATAATCAGGGACGACTTGAAATGTGGTGAGATGGGCAGGGAACACAACAATCTTAGTCTTTGTACACTCTGAATACTGTCTTTATTATATATAAGTATGTCACACTCTGTAACTTAAACCGTAACTAACACGTCTGAACACGACGGTGATCGAGGCTCTTGTGTGTTCACACAACGACCGAACGACCGCACGTACGCGTGGCGCCCCGAGGCGCGCGCCACACCGGAGCTGCCCTCTCGAAGGGCGGGAGCACATCGCTCGTTCAAAGCTCAGCTCCTCATAATTCCAATTAACACAAAATATAATTTTTGAACCGCCATGTCCAAACTTTCCTACTTCATTTTTGATAAAATTGTATCTTCGTATGCGTATATATTACACATTATCGCTGCATAATAAATCATGCAAACGGGTTACCACAAAAAATAGGAAACTTTTAAACGTTTCACATTTATAAATTTTCTTTGTAATTCTTACACTTTTTCTTATCTACACAGTCTTCTTCTTATAATGTTTAATTGTCATGTTGAGTTATGTTTTACGGGCATATTTTAATTATTGAGGCTACTGTTTCATTGATTCTTATTCTTATAATGGATTGTGATATATTACTTACCCAGTATTGTGTGTTCATTTATTGCATGTTTTGTTTGCTTGCAAATAACATTATATATATATAACTTTGCGTGTTTCTTTATTGCATTTTGTTTATTTTCAAATTATATTGTTTAATTTATATTATATTTAATAATGTATTGATTGTACTGTTGCGTTTTACATTTTACTTTTAATTAATGGCAACATGTATGTGCAATTTTTTCAGTTGCGTTAATATTGATATTGTGTTTTGATATTATGCGTTCATATTGTGCGTTGAAATTATGCGTTACTATATATGTATTAATATGTGTGCATTAATAGACTTTTATACATTACGTTACTTAAAATTTAATATTGTGTATGTTACATAAATTCATGTATTCGTGTGTGTTAAATATATATATGTATGTATGTGCGATGGTGCATGTGTATTTGTAAAAGCATGAATACTGTTAGTGATACATTTAATTAAATTATTTTTTTTTTTTTTTTAAGTTCTTACATACCTTAAGGATGAATAATCAAAAGGTTATACGAATGAAAAACTTGGAGAAGAAATGGAGCTTATTTATATTACATTTTATAGATTCCTTGTTTATATTTTAAGTATTTTCTGTTCTACATTATTGTACAGTAATTATTGTAGCTTGCACTTTTATTGCCCTTTTCTTTTTTTGGGTTGTATCGAGGTGGATCGAGTAGCTGAGATACAGATCGATGAAAGAATTGTACAATAAAGTGTATTTAATGTATTTTTTTGTTCTGTTTCTCTGGTCTGTGTTGAGGTGGATCGAGTAGCTGAAGCATGGAGCAGTGAATAAATTAAAAGAAAAAAAGACTACAATTTGGTAATACATATAATATGTAATTTCTTATGTATTGTAATAAAGATACAATTTTATTTTACATAAAAAATGTAGTTTTTTTATTATATTTATTAATGAAATATGTACTTTTAATATATTGCAGTTATATTTATTACAGGTATATTCTTTTTGTATAGGTATACATAAAATTATTTTAAAATGTAATATTAACATATCGTCGTATTAAAATTAAAATTTCATTTATTGCATTTTAAATTAAGCATGAATATATATCTCATTTTTATTTTGGATGCATAATTAAATCATTCATTTATTTCATTTAATGTAATAAAACTATTTTATATTAAATATTTTTTAATTATAATTGTTTTTTTATAAGTATAATGTATAAAATATTATATTTTGCTTTTCGGTTGTTCAATATATGTTATATAACATTATATTTTCTAATAACATACCTCAATACATTTATATTATTCAATCTGCAATCACATATCTGCAATATAATTTTATTTTTTCTCATTTTTGTATTTTTTTTTATGTTTAATACGTAATAAATATTTATCTTCATTATGTTTATTAAATTCAGATTAATTTCATGTAAAAATGGAGTGAGAGCGGAGAAAGGAAGAGCAATTGAGAAAGAAAGACGTTGGGCGCGTTCAACAAAACCGCTCAGTAGCATAGCACGTGATTGGCTCTTATACTTTTAGACCCAACGAATCAGCGTAGCGTGTCGATAAGACGACACTCATCAGTTGTGTCTGCTGTACGTGGCCGTTCAGTTGGTATTAGTGGGCGCTTACTTATTTCGCGCATGCGCACTCTATTTTAGACAACACTAACATCAAAGGCGCCGACAGAGAATTGCGCTACTGTATATACTGTGGTAGTGTCTCGCGCCAAGTACACGCGGAGCGAGACCGACCGTGACTTTTTTACGCGACGCGACGGGTTGCGAGTACCCGAGATGTTGAGATCTCAATAACGAGTGAACGGATCAAGTTCTAAGTAGGCTTGATCGATAGCTTGGGGTCCAATTAGGGGGGGGGGGGGTTTCTCTTATAATATCCCGCTCCGTGCCCTACGAGCGGAGATATTGCGACGCAAAGTCCAAATGTGAAAATTTTTTATTAAGATACTTCTTCTTCTATCTACTTCTAACGCCGACGTCTTATATGACACTACAAAAAGGCGTGATATCCGTACAAAATTACCTTTTTCAAAAAAAAGGTAAAAAAAATGCGCCAAGTACACGCATAGTAGTATATATGTATTATGTTGTTACCTCGAAAAAAACAAAGTGGTAGTATTATACCTCGAAATAACACCCTGTACATATTGTTTATACAATGCGTAATACTGCAAAAAGGCGTGATATCTGTACAAAATTATTTTTTTTAAAAAAAAGGTAAAGAAAGGCGCCAAGTACACGCATAGTAGTGTATATGTTGTTACCTCGAAAAAAAAACAGTGGTAGTATTATACCTTAAAAAAATCTAAGTAACAAGTGGTAGACGAAATCTTTGTATCTTGAAAAATCTCGAAAAAACCTAAACAGTAGTATCTTCACCTCGAAAAAAAAACAAAGTAGTAGTATTATACCTCGAAAAAACCTAAGTAACAGGTGGTGGACGTAATCTTTGTATCTCCAAAAATCTCGAAAAAACCTAAGCAGTATTATTTTTATTTCCAAAAAATTATTACTCAAGTGATACACATCACAAAATTACGTTACCTTATCAAAAAAGAGTCGCGCTTCAAGTGATCTATTATTACAATTACAAAAAAGAAATGATATCTTTTTTTAAATTACAGCGCCAATTACAGAGAACATATATTTTTCGAGATACAAAGATTACGTCTACCACTTGTTACTTAGGTTTTTTCGAGGTATAATATTACTACTGCTTTTCTTCGATTAGAATAAAAAATTGAATCATGAAGAATTACACAGAGGTAACAGTACAAAATACAATATTTTATTAAAATATTTAAACCCAATAAGGGAATACAAGGTATTTAAATACAAAGTTTATATATGTATTTTAAAAGATTTAATCGCATCGCAAAGAATTACAGAGGTAACAGTACAAAAAATAAAAATATTTTATTAAAATACATAAATTTTTCTTGTCAAAAAACTTGGCGCTGCTAGACACATCGCCCACACCCACTCGCTCGCACATACACACCAGGCTGACCTAATTTTGAGGTCTAGCAGCGCCAAGTTTTTTGACAAGAAAAATTTATGTATTTTAATAAAATATTTTTATTTTTTGTACTGTTACCTCTGTAATTCTTTGCGATGCGATTAAATCTTTTAAAATACATATATAAACTTTGTATTTAAATGCCTTGTATTCCCTTATTGGGTTTAAATATTTTAATAAAATATTTGTATTTTGTACTGTTACCTCTGTTTTTTGATAACATGGAAGATGACCAATTAGCTTCGGAATCTGCATTATTTCTTGAGAATAATGACAAGGACAAGGAAAATGAGGACTTCTTTAATGACGGTACTTGTAATAATAAAAACTTATTTTTTAATACTTGTTATTTTTAGCAACTAATGAGTAATTGTATACATATATATATATATATATATATATATATATATATATATATATATATATATATTACTAGCATCCCCCGCCGGGCTTCGCCCCGGAGAACATGTGTATTAGGACACGCAAATAGTCTCTCTCTCTCCCTCTCTCCATATGCATTGCTCTCATATATACGCGTAGCTTTTGCCATTTTTTAATTTTCAATATTACAAATTTATATTTTGGAAATAAAGCATTTTTGCATATAATATGCCATACCTCAATTTTGTGTCAATACCGCCAGCATTAGCATTACCCAAGATGTACCACGTGGAGGTTGCCTGGTCGGATTTACACCTCTTGTGTATGTGTGTTTGTGTTAGTGTTTGTGTGTGTGTGTGTGTGTGTGTGTGTGTGTGTGTGTGTGTGTGTGTGTTTGTACGTACGTGCGTATACGTTTTCGTGGGTGCGTATACATATGCGTTTTTGTGCCCCATGTGTGTACGTATGCGTATGCGCATGCATGCGTGTATGTATGTATATACGCATGCGCGCACGCTTTTGTTTATTTTGTGTACATGTTTCTATTTATGCGCGCGCGCATGCGTTTTTCCATTTTTCCATTTACACATCCTTTTTGACTTTGACACTAAACTTTTATACGAAACTTTTTTCTTTTACTTAAATTACTTTATTTCCCAAATATATGTTTGCAACACTTTAACTCACACTCATCCTTCATACAAATTTCTTTTTATTTTTGGTTGTTCAATTTTAAGCTTACAAAACTTCTGGATAAATAATATTTTTAATATTCCTACTTATTGGTAATAAAATGTATTGATTTTCTGCATTTCCAGACCTAGATAATCCAACATATAATTGTCCATGTGAAAAACATTCTTCACGCAAATCAATTCCAACATATTTAAACGTCTGTCCTTGTGATTTATTAATTGTAATTGCAAAAGACACTTTAATTGGAAACTGTTGTCGTTTAAATTGAAATGGCAAATCCGTTGGAATCATAGGGATTCGAGGTATATAAGCGAGTTCACCTGCTGCTGGACCAGTAAAGATGAAAGCTTCGATTATATTGTTGCACATATTTTTGATCTGTAATCTAGTGCCATTACATAATTTCGGTGGATTCAAATTTCGCAACAACATTATTGGTATTCCGACTTTCAGTTTCAGATAATGCTTTGGAAAACCTGATGGATTAAGTGCGTTTAAAAATTCTTGAGGATAGTGTACTACATCGTCATTATTAATGACGGTATCAATGGATCTGTATTCTCGGCTTTCACAATTTATCTTCTCCAAAATTATGTTGTTTATCTCCTCTACTGATGAGTTTCTTGGCGATACAATTGCTCTTTCACATAGCCAATTATAAGATTTTTCTACTAAATTTTCAATATCAGGATAAATTTCATCAATCAATTCGATTATAGTATTTACAACCTTTCCTATTTTCTCGTCAATATTTATGTAACCATTGTCATTAATTATTTTTCCCTCTCCTATATTTATTAATTGCTGTGAAAATTCGAAGTCCCCTCCCCCAAGATGTGCTCTCATATTGGTTCTCAAATTCAATTTTTCTATAAAATTCCACATGTAAGATGATTTTAAACATGCCTTTATAATATCTGCTCTTGTTCCTCTTGGAATAACTGGTAATGTCTGCCGAAAGTCCTCTGCAAAAACAAATGTCACTCCACCCATTGCTTTATTACATGATTTTAAATCTCTTAGGGTTCGATCGATTGCTTCAATGTAGGCTCTGTGACTCATCGTACACTCATCCCACACTATTAATACTGTTTCCTGTATTATTTTCCCAAGTGTTCCATTTTTACGTATTGAGCACACTGTTTCTTTTTCCTGAAATACGTTTATTGGTAATTTAAAAGTTGAATGTGCCGTTCTTCCGCCACTGAGCAGAGTTGCTGCAATACCTGACGATGCTACAGCCAAAACCCTTTCCCCTTTTGATCTCACATTAGCCATTATTAAATTTAATAAAAATGTTTTACCAGTTCCTCCAGGAGCATCCAAGAATAATACTTTTCCTAAATTATTGTTTACACTATCCATAATTCTGTCAAATGCCATTTTTTGAAGATTGTTACGTACATATTCCTCTAACTCATTCGTATCATATGAACATCTTAAAATCACATCGAATGAGTTTATGTCATTTTCTTGGTTACGTATTGGTGACATTAAACCGTAATCTACCAAATATTTCTCACTTAGTCTAACAACCTCATCCTCTATTTTAATTAGACCTTTATTACTAATGTCATCTGATAATGTTAAGGTTATGTCATTATATCTACAACGCTCTTTATGTAAAATATCCTCACATAAATTTAATTTAAATGTTTTCCCACAATATAACTGGTCGCGACGGCTGACAAAATACTAAAATAATTGCAAATAATTCTCTTAATTCTCTCGACGACTGCAATTCAACAGCATCAGCGAGTGTATTTTTCCATTGATCATTATTTTCCAAAAGTCCACGTTCTTGGCAAGCCGCTTTAAATGTAGGATTAACCACACCGTTTACCGTTCTTAACACCTCAAAAGAAGTTGGGCCTCGGACATGATGCAATAACATTCGCAAATAAAAACACTCGGTTTGATTTGGATGAATTGTATAAATTCTTCCAAGAACCGAATCCTTTTTTATACCAGGATATCCTTCGACATCTTGCCCTCTTTTTCTTCTCATAAATGTATTATTTTTCCAAGTATAGTACCCTGGAACTTCATGATATAATAACGTTTTTGCAAATTCGTCCGTTTTGCATAGGTCAAAGAACGCGATTAACGTTGTTTTTCGTGGATTTTCAATAACTTCTTGAATATTATTTTCTGTAAAATACACACGTTGTCCATTTTCTAAATGTACTGCCAAATGCATTACAGTCGGATATCGTTCATGAATTGAAAAATCGAAAAATCTCCAGCAAGCCTCTGAGGTACTTATGTAACGACCATTTACATACTTCTTCACTTCATCCATTTTATTTTGAACAGTAAACGTGGCTTGGTCCGAACCTTTATTAATATATTTACATATATACTTAATAGCCTGTACCGAATGGCAATATTCAACATTTATATGAGCCTGTAAACATCTCGTCAACATAGGACAATATGGAACAATCCATCTATTATCTATTCTTACTATTTTCCCACGTATATTAAGATTTGCAATATATCCTCCATTCTCTGGACTCCTTCGTCTATAAGTTGGATAGCCATCGTTCCCTGTTTGTGTTTCTATAATGAAATTTCGTGAATATCTCTTCAAACATCTATTATTCTTCATGCATGATGAGGCTGTGTTGTGCTCTCCACATGGTCCATGTATCATATTTTTGCACACTATTGCATATAACAATGGATCACGTTCCTTATCTGGCAGTTCTGCACAAATGAATTTATCTATTTCGTCTGGCTGAATTTTTGTATGCAACCATAGAAGTATATGGCAGTGTGGTAAACCTCGTTTTTGCCACTCCACACTAAACATGTAACATTTCACCATCCCAAATATTTCATTTTTTGTGCATAGTTTTATTAGCTTTTTCATTTTTAAATGAAAAACTCTTGCAATTATATCATGTTTATCATATGATTTTTGTCCCTGAAACAATTCATTCTTTATTTCTGACCACTCCGGATTACATGTAAATGTTATAAATAAATCAGGCCGTCCATAGTTACGCACATACGTCATCGCGTCTTGCGTTTTCTCGTGCATGTATCGCGGTGATCCAGTGAATGACGACGGAAGAATAATATGCTGACCTACATTCGCAGCATTCACATTAGCATCCTGATTTAGTGCATCTCGCAGATGTATATATTCATCTACACGCAATTTTTTCTGATTACGTTGTATAAAATCTAATCTTTCTGCGATCATTTTCGCCATCATATCCACACAATACTGGTTGAATAAATTTTTAAAATAATGTATATGATTTATTCTATTTTCTCTAACCATTAGTCTATATGCATAAAACTGCATGCAAGATACTGTTTTCACGTTTACACAATATGTATTACTTTTTTGTGCTATTGATAAATTATAACCGTCCTCTCCTCTTATAAACATAAGGGGATATTGTAATGGATCATAGGCCCGATGAAGTTCATTAACACGTTGCAACCGTCCATCGCGACAATGCAACACGATATCTCTCGATCCCTTTTCCTCATCTATCATCAAGACTGCCACCTCGTTCATTGTAGGAACATTATATCGTCCCCTATGTTCATTTACAGGTGCTCGATCAGCGTGAATAATTATCTTTAATTCTTCTGTCACACCTTCTAAGTTTCTTTCAAGATTATATTTAAAACTTTTAATATAACTATTATGTTCTTGCAAACTTTTTTGCAATAATTCAATCAACTCTCTCTTTAGATTTGGAATTATATCTAATCGTCTTGAAATTTGATCTGCGTCTGAAATAAAATAAATCTGTAAAAATTCTGGTTTTTTTCCTGGTATTGGAAGTAAACTGCCAATGTAGTGGTATATTTGTCCTTGAATTTTAAATGTGGGCATAAAATTGCCTTCTCTCACTTCTTTTGCACCAAATGATGTCATTTGAAATAAAGTATTATATTTTCTTGCATTCTCTAAAAAATTTTTTGAAAATGGATGTGTCCCAAAAATTAAACTTTTAATTAGTTCTGGCGGTTCCTCGGGTTCTGGTAAAACCACTTTACCCCCAAAACAACAAAGACCTGGCGATTCCTCAGACCATTTCCTTGCATTGCAATGTCTACAGATTTTTTCCATTTTTCCAATTGAAATTTCTTTCATATTCTCATAATCTATTTCAGGTTGATATGCTAATGCTGCCCTCATACCAAATGCATTTCTAGATAGTAGTTAGTATAGGCCGGTTCAGTCCCGGGGGCTCCGAGGGGGGGTGAGGGAGGGGGGTATCGGATTTCGCGGGGGGGTGAGGGGGGGGGGGGAGGAGCGGGGTATCGGGTTACACAGGGGTATAGGGTTACACAAGGGTATCGGGTTACACAAGGGTATCGGATTTCGCGGGGGAGAGAGGGGGGAGGGGGGTTGACCTTGACATACCACCGGGATGAGTCACCGGGATGACTCACCGGGATGACTCACCCGCGCCGCGGGTTCGCGGTCGCGGTCGCGCCGCGGGGGCCGCGCGAGGGCCGCGCGAGGGTCCGCGGGGGCCGCGGAGTCCGTCGCACCGCGGGGGCCTCGTTCGCAACGACGCCGCTAGGCGGCGCACAATGGTAAGACTAACTCGATAGGGCACTGCGTAGTAGCGTGTTTTTTGTGTTTTTTTGTCGATGACGCATCGAACCTGTCGGGACACGTTCGTCGTAAACAACATTTTTCTAGGAAAAGGGGGGCGGTTATCGCGCGTAGACTAAACAATCTATCTACGCAGTACGTGAAAGACAAAGGAAAAAATGACGTCATCGGGACGATGATCGACCCGATAACGCATCGAACCTGTCGGAACATGTTCGTCGTAAACAACGTATGATAAAAGTTAGGTATAGAGAAGGACATGCACGCAAAAGAAAAATACATCGTTCGTTTTAGGGTGTAAAAAAAGCCTGTTTATTTAACTCTTCTTTTACACAATATATCTTACGTGCTAAAAAACTAAAGCTGCGAGCTCACAATCGATGAGCTGATTCGTATTGAACGCATCGCTAGCGTATATTGCATTCGACGCTTCCCTGGGATCCGTCACGGTGGACGCGATATCGGAGAACTGCTCTATCTACGTAGTACGTAAAAAACAAAGGAAGAAATGACGTCATCGGGACGATGATCGACCCGATAACGCATCGAACCTGTCGGGACACGTTCGTCGTAAGCAAATGTTTTCTAGGAAAAGGGGGTGTTATCGCGTAGACTAAACAATTTCGCGCTATTTTTTACGACGCAGTACGCGAGACAAAGGAAAAGATCTTTCAAAAAATCAGTTGGAGCGAGAGAGAGAGCAAAGGGTATATAATGAGGGATGAAGCGCATCGAGCCGCATTAGTGAGATTTTAGAGCGATACATCGGTCAAAGAGTATCGAGATTTATTGTGTGGTTAAACACGTTATCACGTTATCACGTGCAAGTGCTGTGAAGTGATATAATAAAAGAACTGGTGCGAAAGTGATCAAACATGGATCAATTCGAGCAGACCGAACGCGATCTATTGGAGCTGTCCGACCAAGTAGCTACCGTGGGTGAATTTTTCACATGGGCGCCGCAATGCGCGGAATTCGTCGAGCAGCTCGAGACACGCTGTAGTGCCAAACGTCAGCGGCTCTCCAACAATCCAACGATCGGGCAGAGGCAATCGTTGGTTGCCAGAATTGCGCGACTCGAGGGTGTGAAGTTGCGATTGGAAAGACAATTTATCCATAGCGGTGGTGATTATGCAAACGCCGGTACCAGTGGCAACACGCGCGCGACAGAACTCGTATGGCGAGAAATCGACGCCGGGTTCAAAAAGCGTATAATGACCGGTGCGGTAATTAATACAGACCATATAGAACCGCGACAGTTTTTGGAAGACGCCTGCAGCGTCGTGTGCAAGCGAGTGCGAGACATTATAAAAACACATAACTGTGTCAAAGCGAACACCGCGTTCAACGGGGAGTTTGTGGCGGGTGATAAACGTGCCAATAAGAGTATATGTACAAATAACATAGAACTCTGTGATACATCGCACTTGCGCGAGTGGTACGAGCTACACGTTATCGAGCCCACATTAGCGAAACTCGAGGAGTTCCAGGAACGCGACAGTGGTTGGGCGTTGACTCGAATCCTCAATTTGACGGTGAGCGTCAACAAGTACAATCCTTTGCGCGCGGGGTGTCACATAAAATTGCCTGAAGACATTAAATTGAAGCACGCGGTGATCAATGTGCTGTCTATGGACAATGCGTGTTTTGCGTGGGCCGTGACGGCTGCTTTGCATCCAGCCGAAAGACATCCAGAACGGGAATCTTCATACCCGCATTATTCAACGGTACTGAATTTACGAGACATTGAGTTCCCAATGACGTTGAGGCAAATTAAACAGTTCGAACGACTCAACGATATATCCGTCAATGTCTATATCATCGAGGGACAGAAGACTTCAAACGTTCTCCCGATACGGCTTACCGACCGCACGATTGATAAAAAACATGTGAATCTGCTGTACATGCAGGACCCACGAGACGACAATGTTGGACATTTCGCGTGGATTAAACATCTATCCCGCCTCGTGAGCTCACAAATTAATAAACATGAACATACAAAGTACTTTTGCGATCGGTAAGTACCTATACTTTTATTAATAATATATATCATTTTATATTTTTTTGTAAAAAAAATTTATAATATTTGTATTTCTTTTTTGCAGATGTCTTCACTACTTTAGTTCGAGCATGAAATTGGAAGCCCACACCGTGGAATGTCGAAAGGTAAACAAATGCGCAATCCGACTACCGAGCGAGGACAACAAGTGGCTCAGCTTCAAGAACCACAGCAGGAAAGAGCGACTTCCCTTCGTGGTGTACGCCGATCTGGAGTGCGTGCTGCAGAAAACACAACCGGATACGGAACACGCGTCATACGCCTATCAACATCATCGGGTATGTAGTATAGCATACTACGTACAGTGTTCGTACGACGAAACGTTATCGACGTATCGATTTCGTCGCGATAACGACTGTGTCGCGTGGTTCGTCGAGGAACTCAACGGATTGGCGCATCGCGTAAAAAACATCTTGTCCGACATTGTATGCATGGTAGACCTAACGCGAGACGAGTGGGAGACATTTCACAGCGCGACGAAATGTCATATATGCGAACAACAATTCGCGCCTGATGATAATAAAGTGCGCGATCATTGCCACCTGACCGGGCGGTACAGAGGTCCAGCACACTCGACGTGCAATCTGAATTATAAGGAAATATTCTCACTTCATCCCAGTAATATTTCACAATCTGTCGGGCTATGACGCGCACTTTATTATCAAGGAGATAGCTGCCGCGTTCGAAGGCAAGATCGATGTACTGCCTATAACAAAGGAAAAGTACATCTCATTTACTAAACACGTGAAAGACACCGCGGAAAAATCTGATTCGCGAAACGATATACAGTTAAGATTTATCGACTCATATAAATTTCTTAGCGCGAGTCTCGCAAAATTGGCATCCTTCCTAGATAATGATAAATTAAAAATTATACGTTCAAAATTTTCCACGTTATCCGACAACGATTTCGAATTATTGACGCGAAAAGGTGTCTTTCCATACGAATACGTGGACAGCGTCGAAAAGCTGGAGGATACGTGTTTACCGCCGCGCGATTCATTTTACAGTTCCTTGACCGGTGACACCGTATCCGAGAGCGATTACGCGCACGCCGCGAACGTATGGCAGCGATTCTCCGTTCGAACCCTGGGCGAATACAGCGATCTATACCTGAAAACCGATGTGTTGCTGTTGGCCGACGTGTTTGAAAATTTCCGCGACAGCTGCGTCGCGAGTTACGGACTTGATCCCGCGTACTACTACACTTTACCAGGCTTTACGTGGGACGCCATGTTGAAACATACGCGTATCAATTTTGAACTGCTGACCGACGTTGACATGGTCATGTTTGTCGAACGTGGTATACGTGGCGGGCTGAGTCAATGTTCCGGCAGATACGCGAAGGCCAACAACAAGTATATGGAGTCGTACGATTCATCGAAACCGTCGTCGTACCTAATGTACTTCGATGTCAACAACTTGTACGGCTGGGCGATGTGTAAGCCACTGCCCTACGCGGAGTTTCGATGGGTCGAAGACGCGTCAAATTTCGACGTTAACGCGATCGCTTCGGATTCGTCTACGGGCTATATTCTTGAGGTCGATCTCGAGTATCCGCAGGATAAACACGACGCGCACGCTGACCTACCGTTCTGTCCGATGCGTGATAAACCGCCCGGCAAACGGCAGGACAAACTTCTCGCCACGCTGCACGATAAGGAGCGTTATGTCATCCATTATCGCAATCTGCAGCAGTGCATGTGCCATGGTCTACGCGTCACTAAAATACATCGCGTATTGCAATTCGCTCAATCTGAGTGGCTCCGTTCTTACATCGAACTCAATACAAAATTCAGGACACAGGCAAAAAATGAGTTTGAAAAAACATTATATAAATTAATGAATAACGCTGTTTTTGGGAAAACAATGGAGAATGTACGCAACCACGTCGATGTAAAATTAGTGACGACGTGGAAGGGTAGATACGGCGCAGAGGCAATGATCGCGCGATCGAATTTCCACAGAAGTAGCGTGTTTTCAGAAAATCTGGTTGCTATCGAACTGCGCAAACTCGAGGTGAAATTCGACAAACCGATCTATGTCGGCATGTGCATTCTCGACTTGTCGAAGGTGTGCTTATACGAATTTCATCACGATTACATGTCTCCCCTGTACCGCGACTCGTGTAGAATTATGTATACCGACACGGACAGTTTGATTTATTATATCAAGTGCGACGACGCGTACGAGAACATGAAACAAGATATAGCCCGGTTCGACACAAGTGACTACGCGGTAGATAACGCTTATGATATGCCTCTCGTCAATAAAAAAGTGCCGGGCCTGATGAAGGATGAAAACAATGGGGCCATCATGACCGAATTCGTTGGACTTAGGGCGAAAATGTACGCCTTACGAGTCGATGGCAAAAAAGATTGTAAAAAAGCGAAAGGTGTCAAAAGTAACGTTATTGCGCGCACCATCACATTCGACGACTACACGCGGTGTCTGAACGATGAGATCGAAATGACTCGACCACAGTCGTGCATAAGATCGAAAATGCACGAAGTGTACACTATTAGCGAGACGAAAATCGCTCTGAGTCCGTACGACGATAAGCGATATATCGTGCCGGATTCGACCGATACGTTGCCGTGGGGACATTACCGAATATAACGTAATGTATATAATGTAATATAATGTATGTATGTATGTAGTAATGTATGTAATATGTATGTATGCATATATATGTATGTATGTAATGTATGTAGTATAACATATATGTATGTATGTAAGAAATAGTCCTCGAGTAAATATCGTATTATATATGAGAAGGGATATTAATAGAGATATCGCACATGTATTTAGTATTGAATATTTTTTTATTATATACTGCATATGTATTACATATTTCAAACACTTTACATGTATCATTTTTATATTAAGAATAAAATACAGTATACACGAATTAAATCACATTGTCCTTGTGTATCCATGAGTTGTGTGATCCATCGAATCCCAGCCATTTCACGTAAACCTCGTCGCCCCTCCTGCGCAGTACTTTCTCCACGAGATACACGTCAGGATAAGTCGCGCGATGCAACTCGTACTCGTAGAACGCTCCAGCGACGGATTTTCCACGATAGTCCTCGAGTAGGTAGGTTACGGGATTGGTATGCTGCACTTTAACGATCTTAAACACCTCGGTGGTCCAATTCGGCGTGTAACCCTTCTCGAAAATTGTCTTGTATTTGCTGACGCGTACCGAGTCACCCGTTTTAAACTTTGCCGGGCCCGCGATCTTTATCGCGCTGTACACCGTAGCCAAGAGTCTTTCGGCGATCGCGGGGGTAACGTCGACGGGTCGCATGCCGATCGTTCGATGCTTGCGCGCGTTGTAATCCGACACGAGTCGCGATAACGCGTCGACCCACTTGTAAGTTCCATTGAGCGTAAACATTTTCCACATATTGTTTTTTAACGTGCGATTGAATCGCTCAACGACCGACGCCTTCATCACCGAATACGTGGAATAATGATTTATACCGTGTTTTCTCACGAGACGTTGCACGTCGGTGTTGTAAAATTCCTTCCCCATGTCGGTTTGTAGATTACTAGGGCACCTCCCGCTATCTCGAATTATCTCAGCGATAGCGTCAGCTGTCTCGCTGCCACCTTTACCCTTGAGCGGCACGGCCCAGGCGTACTTGCTCAACACATCGATGACGGTGAGTATGTAGTGGTAGCCTCCGTTGAAACGCGAGTACGGACGCATCTCGACGATATCAGCCTGCCACAGGTCGTCGTACCCTCGCACTATGACGTGTCTGCGGGGAAAATTTCTTCTCGCCGGTGCGTGCAATTCGTCCACCAACCGTCGCTTTTCGATATTTTTATCCACATCGGTCGATTTTAACGGTCTCATGTTCGGTTAGCGTTTCGTTGACTGTCGATCGTCGTTCTTTGGCTGTATGTAACCGTTTCTGTTTATGTTTCTGCATCGTTCATCGCTGTTTCTGAACCGCTCAGAAACCATATCGAGCCGTTCTCGAACCGTTCGTTGTCGTTCGTCGTTGTCAGTTAACTGCTTCTTGTCACTCATCGTCGTCGTCGTCGTCGACGTTCTTTAGCTGTTTGTAGCCTTTCCTGTCTCCGCGTAGTTCGCAGCTGTTTCTAAACCGCTCGTAATCGTTCCTAACCTGTTTTTGAACCGTTCGACAACCGTCCGACAACCGTTCTTGAACCGCTCGACAGCCGTCCGACAACTGTTCTCGAATCGTTCGTTGCTGTTCGTCACCGTCGTTAATTAACCGTTGCTTCTCTTCACTCGTTGCCGTTCGATAGTCGTTTCTGCTGAACCGTTTCTTCATCCTTCATTAGCCGTTTCCAATCTACTGATATTTGCACGTCGAAGCTCGTTCACCGCAGCCTGTAACGCTCGTACATCCTTCTCGAACGCGGTAAGCTTCTCGTCTGACTCTTTCCATTGATCTGTCAGACTTTTAAAGCATTGATCAACGTATATTTTGTTAACAGCGTCACCGTCAGTCTCAGGTTGCGCTACGCGACGAATCTTGCGCGATCTTGCATCAAAGTCCGTGACGGCGCGACACAGAGCGTTGTCGCGCACGAAATTTCTCACTAATCCGCTCCACCGATAATGATAGGAAATGGTATTCGTCGCGTCTTCGCGCTGCTCGAACAATACAAATTTATTGATCGGCATTTCGACACCGATTGAACGGATCGCTGTCGCGTCGTTTAATTTATAATAAGCCCAGCCTCGCGAAGTTCCTCGATGATCGACATGATCTCGTTGTCGTGGGCATTGTTGCCAGCTTGACGCGAAGCGTCGAGCAATCGCAGACGATCCACCAGCTCGTTGGGGTCGTCCCAGTGCACGTAGTCGATCTTATTATCGGTTAGCGTCATCGCGCGAGGCGCGAATAACCCCTTTCCGGATTTTTTCTTCTTGGATTCGGTCGACATCAACGGTGCGATTATCTGTGTATACTTGTATCCCACGTTGCCCTTTCGTCGCTCGTGAGGATCGTGCTTGTATTTATGAGCACTCGTTGCCAACAGTATGCTCTTGTACTTTTGCATATCGTCTTCCGTGTAGATATCGTCGTCGGGCATTCTCTTGAAGATCAACTCGTAAATACCGGGTGTGCCGGCGTATCGTACGCCATCGATATAAATGTTATCCGCTTTGTCCACGTCAAAACGTTTATTACCGAGCATCAATTCATTATTACCGAGATAAACGCCGTACGCTATGTCCATCGTTGGATAGGCGCCCAAAACAGACGCGATGTAAATTCGGCTCAGTGGACCCAAGTGATCTTCCAACGATTCTATAAACCATTCTCGACCCTTCGACGTTTGCAACCGCTTTTTAACGGTTTTCCCAATCGAGTCGTCCGTGGTTTCGAAAACTTTCGCGGTTTCAAGAAATTCGGGACTTGTACGTTGCACGGTTTGCGTCGGTGTAGAGGTTATCGGTGTAGAGGTTATCGGTGTAGCGGTTATCGGTAGTACTGTCGATTGATTAGATTTACGCGGTGTCAATGAAAGATCCGACCAGGAGTCTAATCGTTTCTTCTTTCTCTTCGATGTAGCATCCTCCACCTCCTCTTCGCGCTGTTGAACGGATAGCGGTTCGATTTTCACGTCAGCGTCGCTCTCTGTCGGCTCCTCTTTTTTCACCGCGATCAAGCTCGAGTTGTCGACGATCTTTTTCAACGGCTCGATGAGAGGTTTAAAGTGCGTGTCCAACTCAATGTCCTTCTCGATCTTACCGGTCTTCAAAGCGCGAAGTTTCTTGCGAATCGAATTACTCGTTTTCGCAATATCTTTCACGATCTTCTCGCGTTCGCGAATCGTCTCGCTCCCGTCGATCGCAGCCATCGTGGGAGGAAAAAATTATGCAGAGTGTCGATCTCTTTCTCCGTAACACTAACGTTGTTTCACCTTCGACGACGTATCGACGACGACTGACCGCTTTTGCGGTATCGCGAACACGTTAAATCCTTTTCTGTATCGCCCGTTCGAAAGCGCGCTGTCCTTGTCTATCACTACGAATCCGTACTTTTGTTGCCAACAATCGTGGCACAACGAGCAAAATTCATCGTACGACATGTCGGTATTCACGTGATCGTTGTACACATGTTTCAAATTAGTACCATCCTGTTTGAATAGGATCAGCAGATTCGCGTTGTCGCGTATCAGATGTTTAGGTATTCTCGCGTACGTCTGACAGAGATAGAAGGAGTCGACGCTCGAGTGCCTGCCCATCGAGAAATACTCTCTCACAGAGTCTTGCTTATCGCACGCTACGTCATCGAAGACGAAGATCGAGTTTGGACGCGCGTCGCTCGGTGAAATGACGTCACTGTTATTGGAGAACGTAAAGTAGCCGATTTCGTCGATCGATGTCAATAAATTCTCCAAATATCGATATTTCGGCTGTTGCAACAATTTCGAGTATACGTACACGTTTTCGAAACGTACGCCGTGCGGACTTTCCAGCAAGCTTATCAAGACGTTGGTTTTACCGCAATTCGAGGGACCGCAAATAATCGCGCGTATAGTAGTCGGCAGCATCGTACCGTGCTTGCGTTTCTCCGCGTTGCCCTCCATCGACCGTGATCTGTCGTCGCAATTCGTCACGCGAATCGCTAACGGTTGTCGCACGAATCTCATTTTTTTTCCTCACACTTTGTACGACTGAATCGAACTTTCTCGTTCGAACGTCTATTTATAGGTGCGCGGCATCGCGAATCGCTCAGTCGCAAAGATGTTCGTCCTGCTGTCGAGACCTTCGGACATTCGCGATTTTAGCGCCGAACAGCTGCAATTCGTACCGAAAGCCGTTTTATTGCAAGTGTGTGGTGATCACGTCTACTATGTGTGGGATAAGCTTCCGCAGCATATAAAGGCGGATTTGGAGGTTCAGACCTATCGTCGCTGTGACGCACATTACAATCAACCGTGGCAGCGAACGCACATCGACGGTCCCGCGCCATTGATAAAGGATTGCGGCGAATGTCAACGAAAAAAATTAAAACAGGTAGAGGCCTGTTTAATCGCGCGATAGGTGCACTTCCGTTCGAACTGCACATTCCTGGCTATCAGTATTGCGGTCCGGGAACTCGTTTGCGAGAACGATTAGCTAGAGGTGATCCGGGTGTAAATCCATTGGACGCGGCGTGTCGCGAGCACGACATATACTATTCGCGTAACAAAGGCCTCACCGAGAGACACGCGGCGGACGAGATACTCGCCGAAAGAGCGTTGGGACGCGTCATCGCGAAAGATTCGACTCTCGGAGAGAGAGCTGCCGCTACAGCCGTCTGGGCGGCCATGAAGGCTAAGACGAAGCTCGGAATGGGTTTGAAAATAAAGGCGAAGACAAAGGCGAAGACCCAGACGAAGATGAAGATGAAGAAGAGAGCGGATTCGAAAAAACGGATACTTCCGGCAGCGAAACGAGGCGGCGTATTGCCGATTCTACCGTTGTTGGGAGTTCTCGGTTCTCTGGCCGGCGGAGCGGCCGGAATTACAACGGCGATGAACGCTAGCAAAGCCGCGCGACGTCAGCTGGAAGAGACGCAACGTCACAATCGCGCCATGGAAGGTCGCGGACTTTATCTCGCTCCGTACAAATATGGACAAGGATTGTATCTCGGCCCACACAAACGCGGGCGAGGAGTAGCGTTGAAGATTAAAAAAAAAAACATCAAAGAAGACGTTAAATATGCCCACGGGTGTTACGACTAACGTACAATTGAGTCGACTGGCAAGGCGAATGCGCGTACCGTTCTTCAGAGGTGTTTTCATGCGTGATTCGTTACCGATCGTCGATGGTGTACGTCGAAACGAGAGCGGTATCGTGAATTTGGACGATGCAGCCGGCCCCGGTACTCATTGGGTAGCGTACGCCAAGAGGGGAGATCGAGTCGTATATTTCGACAGTTTCGGCAATCTTCGACCACCGAAAGAACTGGTGCGATATTTCGGACCGAGCGTGACGAAAATTGAGTACAATCACACATCTTATCAGCGCTACGATCAGAGCATCTGTGGCCAGTTGTGCTTGCAATTTCTCCGGACGATCGATGACGATCGGCGCTAATTTAAAACCTGACGACGCGCCGTGCGGAGACTCAGTGTTCGTCGACCAGCTTCCGCCGATATGTCTATAACGTTTACGCTGACCGGGAAGAGTAGCATCCTCGCGGAGCACTATTTTCCCGCCGTGGATCTGAGCGACGGTGACTACGAGCTCGGTCTAACGTGTTTCGAGACTTATCACACGATTCCGAACGTGAATTCTTCGAATAATAAATTTTATTTCGACGAGGATGACACGGAAATTACGATTCCCGAGGGATCGTACGAGATACGAGCCATACACGAGTTTTTGAAACGTGAAATTTCACGTAAACGTCCGCGACGCGTGGTTCGTTCCAACGACGATCGTCGTACGTCGATCGCGGATATCGCGCGAGAGGAGACCGTTCGCGCGAACGGCTACGAAGACGAGGTCGCGGAATACCCGATAGTGCTTCGTGCAAATTACAATACGATGAAGAGCGAGATCAAGTGCGCTTTCAGAGTGAATTTTAACAAACCAAACAACGTCGGATCGCTGTGGGGATTCTCGTCGACGCGTATATTGCAGCCGGGACAGTGGCACGAATCGGACGCACCGATTAATATTATCAACGTAAACATTATCCGCGTGGAGTGTAACGTGACCGCGGGTGCGTACAGCAACGGCAAACGTGTTCATACGATACACGAATTTTCACCGAGCGTACCACCGGGATATAAGATATCGGAAACGCCGGCGCAGATCATTTATCTGCCGATCATCGCGCGGAGCGTTACAAATCTAACGATACGCGTCGCTGATCAAGACGGACGATTGCTCGATTTTCGCGGAGAAGAGATCACCGTCAGATTGCACGTACGACGACGAGAGCGATAACGCGTCAGTGTATGCGTAAGCGTGAGTGTACGCGCGACACATGAGATGCTAGTGTTGAACGACTCGGAGCACGCGACAGATAACAGTAATATCTTTACGGCTGCACCGATCGACGATATCGTCAAGTCGACATTCGGTGGCGTTCAACAAGCAACGAGAAAGAAGCTCAACGCGTCGAACGTTAAGTTTTTACAATCTCTGGGATTCGCGGTGCGAAACATCTGAACGATGACTGAAATTCTCAACATCGGAAGCGAGCCGGTCTTTGACGATCGCATCGTCAAGATCGAGACTCACACGTACAACCCGTACGCCAACACAACGTTTGATTATAGCGACGAGATACGAATACCCATACAACAGCAGGATCTGTATACGTTGCCGTGCGAAAGTTTTCTCTACATCGAAGGAACATTGACGGTGACCAGAGCAGCCGACCAAGTCGATAATGTGGTATTGGGTACTAATTGCGTCGCGTTTATGTTCGATGAGATTCGATACGAGCTCGACGGTATGGAGATTGATCGTTGCAGAAACGTAGGAATAACCAGCACGCTGAAGAACTATGTTACGGTATCGTCCGACAGAAGCGTGATCCTGCGAAACGCGGGCTGGGAACCACATAATAATCCGAACGGATATTTCAATTTCTGCGTACCGCTCAACTTGTTACTGGGATTTTGCGAGGATTACAAACGCGTGGTGATCAACGCTCGTCACGAATTGATCTTGATACGAGCGCGCAACGACAACAATTCCCTGGTGGGAAGTCTTGCGTTGGAGCCTACTATCAAAATACTCAAGATACAATGGCGAATGCCTCACGTGGTATTGAACAAGATCAACAAGCTGTCGATGCTGCGCGCCTTGGAAGACGGACGATATCTAAGTATGGGTTTCCGTTCGTGGGATCTGTACGAGTATCTCCTGTTGCAGAACACGACCAAGCACTCGTGGGCCATTAAGACCGCGACTCAGCTCGAGAAACCGCGATACGTCGTCTTCGCTCTGCAGACGGGTCGGAAGAATGTCATGTCCGCCGACACAAGCCGATTCGACGACTGCAACTTGACCAACGTAAAACTCTATCTAAACTCGGAAGTTTATCCGTACGACGATCTGAATTTGGACTTTGGCAAACACAGATGGGCGATTCTGTACGATATGTATGCGCGTTTCTGCAAGGGCTACTACGGATACGAATATCTCGAGCCGAGTCTCACCGTTTCGACTTTTCTACGTAACGGCCCGTTCGTGATCATCGATTGCTCCCGCCAAAACGAATCCGTCAAAAACGCCACCGTGGATGTCAGAATAGAATTCGACTGCATGGAGAACGTACCGCCGAATACCTCCGCGTACTGTCTCATCATACACGACCGCGTGATTGAGTACAACCCGTTGACGAACGTGGTGCGCAAAATAGTCTTGTTCGCGGCAACGTCGACGTGAATATTATTTTTTCTCTCTCTTTCCATCAGTCTCCGATACAATTATTTAGAGGGGCAAGGGAAGGAGGGAGGGGGAAGTATAAATCAGAGTGTCGCGAGACGGTTCGCAGAGTTGCATGTCATTCCTCTCGATTGACACATCGACGAGGGAGATAGAGAAATATAGAAATCTCGTCATGTCCGTACCAACGTTCGTGGACCTGCAAGGATTCCTCGTCGGGATGAAATTTGTCGTGAAGGAGGTGGCGGTGCTGAGAAAAGGCTGCGTTCTGACGCATCATATCTTTACGTACCCCATGCCGTGGAATCTCCTCACAAAATCCGACAAATCGTGCGCTACCTGGTTGATTCACAATCACCATGGATTACGATGGGAAGACGGAAACGTACCGTACAGCATGGTGAAACGCCTGATTACGTCGGCCGTGCTTGGTATGGAAGAAGAAGAAGAAGAAGACGATGACGACGAGATGCCGACTCTCGTGTACGTCAAGGGATGCCAGAAACGAGAATGGCTGGTGGATCTGCTGGAGAATTATGCGCGAAAAAACCTAATCGTCGAGACTCTGGATGCGCATTACGAAGATATCGAATCTTTGAATAAACTAGATGACACCAATACTATGCGATGCGGAAAACATGAGAAGAATTGCGCGTTACAAAATGTAATAAAACTATTTAATTGGTGGTCGCGCGCGACGCCATAAAGATTTGCGATTTTTTTTTAATAAATAAATTATATATAACTTTTTTATGTTTTATTTCTTACTCCCCCTCCCCTCCTCCATCATCACCGTTAGAGTAGGCTTTACTTCCCTCTCTCCTAAAAAATCCACTGCGCAGTTCTATAAACATTAAATCCCCCTCCCGCTCCCCCTTCCCCCACCACCACATTATTACTTTTTGGAGTTGTCGCGTATACTCGAGTAATTTCAAATGAGCAGTCTCGTCGCGATCGCTTGTACTGACGGACAACTTCTCAGAGCCTAGAGAGCGAAAAAATGTTCTCCTTTGAAGGATGCAACAGCAGCAGCAGCAACAACGGTGCAAAACGCGTAAATGCCGTGAATTATTACGTGCCGATTCACAACGTTGAAACTCAAACGTATGAGGCCAGATGCAATAGGTAGGTTTCGTTTGAGAGAAAATTAACATATAAAGTCTCCCCCCCAGTTTTTATATCTTTGCATATTGTAATACTTATGAAAAAATACAAAAAACTAATTTCATTTCTTTTATCCAGCATTTCGGGGGACCGTCGCGCAGTTCGCATACTCAGCAGACGATACACGCTGACAGCTACGGGATACAAATTCCTCGAAATTGGCATCAACGTGGGCCCACCGAGCTATGTGGAGATTGCCGTTGGAGATCATCGAGGAAAGGAACTGCTGTTGTCTCTCGAATCGTGGAAGGCACTCTACGAGCAACGGCAAAATATTCAGAATTTCTTTCGCAATGACTTCAAAGATATCCATAGTTTTATAAACGTTGGACCGCTAACGGTGAGAGTTTGTATGACGGTTAATAACATCAAACTCATACGTCTCGAATCTGCAAACGTATGCTTGATGATGACCGAATCGACGCTGCATCGTATGTTCGATCTCGATCGGTGCATCGAAGCGAGATTCGATCGTTTGGTCAGAATCCTTGCGGCGGTCGATGCAAAATTTGCGCAGTTCTCCGATATCACGTCCACCGTGACGGATCCCAGGGAAGCGTCGAATGCAATATACGCTAGCGATGCGTTCAATACGAATCAGCTCATCGATTGTGAGCTCGCAGCTTTAGTTTTTTAGCACGTAAGATATATTGTGTAAAAAAAGAGTTAAATAAACAGGCTTTTTTTACACCCTAAAACGAACGATGTATTTTTCTTTTACGTGCATGTCCTTCTCTATACCTAACTTTTATCATACGTTGTTTATGACGAACATGTTCCGATAGGTTCGATGTGTTATCGGGTCGATCATCGTCCCGATGACGTCATTTTTTTCCTTTGTCTTTCACGTACTGCGTAGATAGATTGTTTAGTCTACGCGCGATAACCGCCCCCCTTTTCCTAGAAAAATGTTGTTTACGACGAACGTGTCCCGACAGGTTCGATTGTTTAGTCTACGAGATAATCGATTGTTTAGTCTACGCGCGATAACACCCCCTTTTCCTAGAAATATGTTGTTTACGACGAACATGTTCCGACAGGTTCGATGCGTTATCGGGTCGATCATCATCCCGATGACGTCATTTTTTCTTTTGTCTTTCACGTACTGCGTAGATAGATTGTTTAGTCTACGCGCGATAACCGCCCCCCTTTTCCTAGAAAAATGTTGTTTACGACGAACGTGTCCCGACAGGTTCGATGCGTCATCGACAAAAAAACACAAAAAACACGCTACTACGCAGTGCCCTATCGAGTTAATCTTACCATTGTGCGCCGCCTAGCGGCGTCGTTGCGAACGAGGCCCCCGCGGTGCGACGGACTCCGCGGCCCCCGCGGACCCTCGCGCGGCCCTCGCGCGGCCCCCGCGGCGCGACCGCGACCGCAAACCCGCGGCGCGGGTGAGTCATCCCGGTGAGTCATCCCGGTGACTCATCCCGGTGGTATGTCAAGGTCAACCCCCCTCCCCCCCTCTCCCCCGCGAAATCCGATACCCTTGTGTAACCCGATACCCTTGTGTAACCCTATACCCCTGTGTAACCCGATACCCCGCTCCTCCCCCCCCCCCTCACCCCCCCACGCGAAATCCGATACCCCCCCTCCCTCACCCCCCCTCGGAGCCCCCGGGACTGAACCGGCCTATACTAACTACTCTAGATTGCTCTTTATTGCGAGCTGTGCGTTGTCGTTGTTCCTCGAGTCGCCTTAATCTTTTTCGTTCCAATTCGTTGTCCTGATTTAGGCTTACCTTTTTTTCCCTGTTAACTTGCATTCTCTTTGCATCAAGAGTATTTCTAGACAATGTAGTCTTTCTTTTTGGCATTTTTTCTATTATACACTTAATTACACTTCCTTAAATTGAAGAAATTTAAGCTACGCGAATTTACTTTCTAAACAAACCAAAAACCTTGTCCCACGTTATTTCTTTTTTATTTTTACTAAAACTTATTTCCTAAAAATGTTATTAATTTTCTGTTCTTTTTTACAAATTAATTTTATCTTTTTATATCTTCTTTCTAAATACGTTATTTTATTTTTTAAATCGTAAAAATCAATAAATATCTTTTTTTATGATTTTTTTAAATTTTTATTAATTTCTAAATCTTAGAACACTCTTATTTTTACTAAAACTTATTTCATCAAAATGTTATTAATTTTCTCTTTTCTCTTTTTTACAAATTAATTTTATCTTTTTTCTTTTAATATCTTCTTTCTAAATACGTTATTTCCTTTTTTAAATCATAATAATCAATAAATGTCTTTTAAAAAATTTTTTTGTAATTTCTATTAATTTCTAAATCTTAGAACACTCTTATTTTCACTAAAACTTCTTTCATCAAAATATTATTAATTTTCTTTTTTTTCTTTTTTTAACACATTAATTTTATCTTGTTATTAATTGTATATTGTAATTTTTATTATTAAAGAAATTAGAAAAACCGGTTACCAAAAGATCGGTAACGAAAAACTATACACCCTACAGCACTCCCCAAGAAATTCTACCCCTTTACTAAAACTTATTTCATCAAAATGTTATTAATTTTCTCTTTTCTCTTTTTTACAAATTAATTTTATCTTTTTTCTTTTAATATCTTCTTTCTAAATACGTTATTTCCTTTTTTAAATCATAATAATCAATAAATGTCTTTTAAAAAAATTTTTTGTAATTTCTATTAATTTCTAAATCTTAGAACACTCTTATTTTCACTAAAACTTCTTTCATCAAAATATTATTAATTTTCTCTTTTTTCTTTTTTTAACACATTAATTTTATCTTGTTATTAATTGTATATTGTAATTTTTATTAATTTCTAAACCTTAAAACACTCTTTATTTGTTTATTTACTATTCTTTAAACTTACCTTTTTTGATTTCACTCTACCTTACTCAATCCCTTGTTTAAAATCCTCTCCAGAACCCCTTTCTTTCTTTATCTATTTCTATTTATCTCTTACTCTCATACTCTCCTACTCCATCCTTCGTTCCAAATCCTTAGTTTTCCAAAACGTCTCTTTCTTTATTTACCTCTGTTTTATCTCAATCCTTCTCTCTCTCTCCTCACTATTTTTCTATTTTTTAAATTATAAAATAAATATTTATTGTAACTTTAATTATTAACTATAATACATTTTCATTTTTATTTTAGCCTTAATTTACTTTATCTTCCCCTTCCTCTTCACGTTTTATCTCCCTGTCACAACCATATCAATTCACATCCATTATATTCACATCTGTTAACTCTCAATTTCTCTCCTTCGCAACCACTCAATTTACACCTGTTGTTAACTTTCAATTTCTCTCAAGTAACTCTCTTTTTCTCAAATATTATTTCCTTATACGATTTACATTCAAATCTGTTTGACTTTATTCGCTTTTTTGCATTTGTAATGAATTTCAAAGATCGATAATCGTCCAGACAAAAGACGAATCATTTTCTCAAATATACATCAATTTTTTATTTTAACATTTAATATGTGAATTTAGCGACTTTTGATATTGATTAATTAATTATCTCTACTATTATATAAAGGAAAAAAGTATATTTTTTGTTAACGAAAACATACACGGTAAAAACCATTTTATTTGCGTAGATTTATAGCCGTAATGAAATAATATATATGCATACAATAATTTTTTTTAAATTACATTATAATCCACATATTTCTTTATCTTCTGTTTTCCGCTATGATAAATTTATTTCTTTTGATACAATCTACGTTGTCCTGTGCTTGTTGACTTGCTGGAATATGGAGCTTGTGTATCTGCATTTAATGAAAAAGATCTAACTATATATCTTATTGTTATATTAAAATTAAGACGTTATTATATACACATATTTATTATATACACATATTATATATACACATATTATATACACCTAACCTTTTTTTCTTTCGTTTATTTTCTCTCTATTTTATTAATTTTCTCTTGCTTTTTTTTCAATATTATTTTGATTTTCTTCAAAAAGCTTTCGTTTCTTTGTCTCTTCTTTTATAATTTTCAAAAGTATTTCATCTATAATACCTTCTATCCATAATAGAGTTTCTTCATATTTTATCATAAATTCAAGAAGTTCCTCGCCCATACCATCATCCAAAACTAAAGAATTTAAAAAATATTATTTTTTATTAAAAAAAAATTAAATTATTATTATTTATTAAATTATTGTTTATATAATAATTCATTAATTTTTACTTTTTCTAACTTCTTCACTCGACACTCCGTTGTTAAAATTTTCCATTTTAATAAATATAATCTTAAATATATCTTTTAAAACATATATTAGTATATTCAAACGTCTCGGTGACAGATTACTAAAATGACTAACATATAATATGTGAAACTATCAGCTTATACAGTCTTTTATGACTTAGCAACGAATGACTTATAAGTTACTTGTTTCACATATCATGTAATCTATATATAAAAAATAGAATGTCTGTATGTATAAATGTATGTATGTCTGTTCTTTATACACTCTTAAACTATTCAACCGAATTTTTACCAAAAGTATGTAAAATAGGGGTAGAATTTCTTAGGGAGTGCTATAGGGTGTATAGTTTTTCGTTACCCGAGAAATTCTACCCCTATTTCATATACTTTTAATAAAAATTTGGTCAAATGGTTTTTAATTCGAAAAACTTCTAATACCGGTTTCCAAAAAAATCGATATTAAAAGTATATGAAATTTAATAAAAATTCGGTCAAATGATTTTTAATTTCAAAAATTTCAGTACCGGCTTCCAAAAAGATCGGTAACAAAAAATTTCAAAAATTTCAATACCGGCTTCCAAAGAGATCGGTAACAAAAAATTGATAAATTAATAATAATTTAATTTTTTTTAATAAAAAATAGAATGTCTGTATGTATAAATGTATGTATGTCTGTTCTTTATACACTCTTAAACTATTCAACCAAATTTTTACCAAAAGTATGTAAAATAGGGGTAGAATTTCTTGGGGAGTGCTATAGGGTGTATAGTTTTTCGTTACCCGGGAAATTCTACTTCTGATACCGGTTTCCAAAAAAATCGATATTAAAAGTATATGAAATTTAATAAAAATTCGGTCAAATGATTATTAATTTCAAAAATTTCAGTACCGGCTTCCAAAGATATCGGTAACAAAAAATTTCAAAAATTTCAGTACCGGCTTCCAAAGAGATCGGTAACAAAAAATTGTACACTTTATGGCACTCCCCGGAAAATTCAACCCGTTTTATATACAATTTTTTAAAAGTTCGAGTGGAGCCACTTCGTATCTCCAACACAATTATTTCTCGAAAAATTAGAAAAATTAAAAAAACCGGTTTCCAGAAAATTGGTAAAAAAAACTATACACTCTACCTCTACACTCCCCGGGAAATTCTACCCCTATTTTATATACTTTTAATAAAAATTTGGCCAAATGGTTTTTAATTCGAAAAACTTCTGATACCGGTTTCCAAAAAAATCGATATTAAAAGTATATGAAATTTAATAAAAATTTGGTCAAATGATTTTTAATTTCAAAAATTTCAGTACCGGCTTCCAAAGAGATCGGTAACAAAAAATTTCAAAAATTTCAGTACCGGCTTCCAAAGAAATCGGTAACAAAAAATTATACACTTTATGACACTCCACGGAAAATTCAACCCCTGTTTTATATACAATTCTTTGAAATTCCGTCAATTATTTACCGAAAAATTGAAGAAATTAGAAAAACCGGTTTCCAGAAGATCGGTAACGAAAAACTATACACCCTATAGCACTCCCCGGGAAATTCTACCCCTATTTCATGTACGTTTGGTAAAAATTCGGTCCATTAGTTTCCGAGATCATAGCGAACAAAAAAATGCAAACCCTGTTGCTTTATAATAATATATATAATATATAATATATATATAGTAAATATAGTAATATATAGTAATATAGTAAATATATAGTAAATATAGTATATAGTATAGATTAGATATATATATATATATATATATATATATATATATATATATATAATCTATACTATATACTATATTTACTATATATTTACTATATTACTATATATTACTATATATATATATATTTATATACATATGTATATACATATATATATTGTATATACATATATATATTTTTTTAAGATAATTGTATAGTTCCAATTTATATATATAAAATTACATATTAAGATTTATATATACATACATTGTATTGGAAAAAAAAATTTATTTAACCACTAAAGGGTACTAACTTGTGCTCGGGTCTACGGATACACTGGGCACAATATACCCAGCCGTGGTTTTTGTTTTTATATGTAATAAATAATGGCAGTAATTACATCTCATTGTCAGTCGATTTTCAGAATGATCTCTCTGACCTCTTCATATTCAACAGGAGTTTGTGGGATGTTCAAATATCGTGGATATTCAAATATCCAATCATATTTTCATCAGATGTTTTGGGGTTGAATAGGGCTACATCATTTTCACTCATTTCTGCAAACATTGGATTTTGAGGACAACTCAGTTAAATGTGCTAAAAATTGCAATTTCTTTTAATGACAGGTTTTGTGTTAGGGCACAAAATGTTGTTGAATGATGTTGTAATAACTATCATGTTGATTATTAAATTTTATTTACATTTTTAATTATGTGTTTTTCATAAATTATATAGCTCCACAGTTAACGAATTTTTCGGCAACAGACCTGGAATGGGATCTATTAAAAGAATTCGAGGCCAATATTGCAGCAGAAGATATTGAATCTCAAGGATTAGTTTATATTGCGGGATACGTTGCGCATAGATATCGCCATCAGTATCCTCAATTAGGTAGTGCAACCAATACGGCGATACACTGTAACGATTGGCTGTCGTTTATTTCGCGAGGAAACTGTATTCGTCCGTCTGCAGACTTTTTAAAAGTTGCAGAAATTATGAATAATCAATTCATGTTATTTCACGGAGATTTTTTCAATCAAGAAAACAAAATTTTTTACAAATTAACCCAAATTGTATGCGTGAAAATAAATAATAGTATTCCAAAAGAGGTTGTTGCATGTTTGGTACGTACACGAACGTACCCAAGCAGCATTTTGACGTCCGCCCGGCGTTAAGATAAACACACTTAACGTTGGTATCCAACGTTTTCGCTACGTCGCGTCGTTTCAACCCTCTTTTGCACTAATTTGGGGAATCAAATTTAGGTTGTACCAACGTTGGGATCCGACTTATATAAGTTAAATTGAGGTTACATTTTTTCCACCAGTTTTAACGTTGGTATAAGTAATTTTTGTAAACTTTGATTTTGTACACTCTGCTAGACCTGAGGTTATTTTTTCACAACGTACATTTTAGGTGTAGTTTTCGTGCTTCCATTCAAACCATATGACGGCATTGGTGTAATAAATGTATCATAATACGTACTTATCAATTTGGCACAAATAAAATGGCTTTAGAAGAAAAATATAGTTTGCGCAGTCTTTGATACTATTGTAATTTTGCCATAAATACACGAACCCAGCACTGAAAATGTATAACAAAACCCACTTTATTGATAAATGTGGAAATGATAGGTCGAAATTAGACGAATCCCTTCTAAAATATTCCAATTTACTAAATATTCTAATAAATAACTAAAATTTTTAAAATGTAGATTTTAATTTTTTTTTATCAAAATTACTTTTAAGATAAATATGTTGTCAAAACCTTAACAACAGATATTATATAAATGCTTTAAATTATTAATAAAGTGCGTTAAAAAATATAAATCTAAATATACTGGAAAATGGCGGATTATTTGCCTTCCTCTTTGAGGAATGAAAATGGCGAAGTCAGCGTTCCACACTATATCAAACTTTACGTAGTAAAAGGTGCGATAAATTCTACTAAGATTTGTCTTCTCGTATAAAATAATGAACTTTTTCAGACTTTTGCAAACTAAGTAGTATACCACTGTAGGCAAAATTGTACCTATATTGACTAAAAGTCTTAACATGGTCGCCAAACTGACTTAACATGTCGATAAAGTATCGATTAGTTAAAAATTCTATACTAGATTTGCGAATGAGTCGTATATCTTAACCAAATCCGACCTATGCAATACCATCTATGGTGATCTAGAGCATGGTTATGGCAGCCGTGCAGCCGAGCGAACGCGCTCTCGAGCTGTGAACCGCGCGGCGCGCGCGCGTTGCTTCCCGACGACGCGACGATAACCGCGTGAGATGAGATGGACCGGTTCGACCGTGGATCGTCAAAATTCGTCGCATAGTCCTCGTAGTTCACGCACGACGCCGCGAATTACCGTCGGCGATGCCCGCTTGACGCAGCAGTAATCTGCTCTACATTCTTTTAGGCAAAATTTGTTACCATTTCTCGCGATTTCTTAACGTCAGTCAGAAATGACCACAGGCGACGTTTCACAACGTTTGATAACAAAACGTTGGTTTACGTTGGGAATTACGTATTGAAGTCGCTCGAAAAGTGTGGTGCAGAGTATAACGTCAGGCGAACGTTAAATACCTTAACGTCGGGTAATAGGACTTAAACTGTTTCAAATTTGACGTTGGGATAGTGATAAAAAAAGCACGTCGTAATTTTAACGTTAAGACAACGTCCAAAAAACGTTAGTAATTATAAGTTACATTTTATAACTTTCTTGGACCGCTTACAACGTTGTGATTAGTAGAAAAGTAGTCCTTAGTCGGAAAGTTAACCGAAAAATGCTGCTTGGGTATATACGTTTACGAAAATTAAATAAAGATATAAAAATGAATAATTCAATTAAAAAGAAAGCTCAAAAAACTAAAAAAATTTGTAATGTATTATTATAATATGTAATGTATTATAATTTTTTTTTCATTTCCATTTATTTTATGAAAAGTTTATCATTTTCAATTATATTTCGTTGTTTTTGATATATACATTTATTAATACAATTGTTTTAATCTGACAAAACTGTGTTTTTATTTTAATGAAGTTATTTCATTTTGAATTTCCGCCTTTTTGTGTGGGGCAGTTCTGATTGGTTCTCTGCCCATAATACCGCCATTATGCGCGTTGCTTCACCTTGTATACTTCCACCATGGTTTCGACATTATTTCGATATTAGCTTTCTCACTGGGAAGGCGCTAGAGCGCCATATTTAACAGGTATTATAATAATTTAAAATGTAATCGAACCAGTTTGAGATGAAAAAGGACCCCGCAACGGTCATGGGGGGTTTTGGCTTTCAGTCAAATTTGACAATAATGTAGGATAATGTAGTTCATAACATGCTGATAAAAAGTGTCCATAGGCACCATTGCAAGCCCAAAAATAGACAGTTTCCGAGATATAAGGCATTAAAGAGTGGAAAAATGAGGGTTTCAGGTTTCAGCTAATGGTAGTTTGCAACAGACTGAATGCCATGCTTTCACTAAAACATTTACTTGATTGCTGGATGAATTATACTTATGCACAGTATGCGTGTTCACATAGTCAAGTCAATAATCAAACCATTCGTAATATAATGTCATTGCATCGAATGACATGTATGCAATATATAGCAAGCAAGAATCATTTACTTATTTAATGTTAATTTTTGCAATGTATGAAAAGTACAATATAATACGACTACTAAACCGACTTGTAAATTACAGATATAATCAGAGATGCCGTTCGGAAGACCGGGCAGCACGGCAACATCGGTGGTGGGGATGGCTGGCGGCGTATTATATTACGTATGGTTTGATCATTGACTTGACTATGCGAACACGCATACTGTGCATAAGTATAATTCATTCAGCAATCAAGTAAACGTTTTAGTGAAAGCATGGCATTCAGCCTGTTGCAAACTGCCATTATTAGCTGAAACCTGAAACCCTCATTTTTCCACTCTTTAATGCCTTATATCTCGGAAACTGTCCATTTTTGGGCTTGGTGCCTATGGACACTTTTTATCAGCATGTTATGAACTACATTATCCTACATTATTGTTAAATTTGACTGGAAGCCAAAACCCCCCATGACCGTTGCGGGGTCCTTTGATTTACGTAAAGGATATTAAAACTTGTAGAATACTTTACAACCTTGCCAGCTGAATTCTCTGCGATTATACATATAACGTGTATTGTGTATTGTATATATATATATAGTATGAATAATTAAGTTATCAAAGTTTCTGAAGCTGCAAAGATGAAAGCTGTAGGTCTATATTTTGCATATGATGTTATCTTTGATTTTGCATAAAAACCAAAAATACACTTTACTTCATTTTAAATGTGGAAAGTGGAACTAAACAGGCAGTTTTGTTCGCTTTTATGATGCTTTTGCAATAATTCTCGTTTACGCTGTACTTTTGTTAAACGTATAGTGCGATTAGAGAGATCCTTTTTTTTCTGCAAAAGACAGTACACGTAGCCTTGGAAATTAGTTCTATCCAGTTGGTGTCTAAAATTATACAATAACAAAAAACATTTCCTTAAAGATGCATTTTTTATTTAAAAAATTAGTAAAAGCATTGAGTGATAACATTAGGGACAAGCCCATACTGCAACTAAAGATGCAATAATCAGACAAGTGTTGCTATCTTTTGTGTTTTACTAACACTCATTATCGTTTACCTTCTTTATTACTTAGCCGTTGACAAGGAGGAAGCTTGTTAATTTGTGCGCATTATTAATTTTATCAAAGATATAATTCAACTTCAATTATCTTATCTTCCCATACGAGGATCGAAAGCGCTTAATTCCAACATTTTTTCCAATCTTTTTGTCACAATTAATTTTATAAGTTGCAAGTATGATAAAATCTTGCGTGACGCTTATTGAAATATGATATTACAATATTTTAATATTAAAAAGAAGAATCAAGTTTCTGATAAAGAAAAAGTGACTCGAGCTTCCGTGTTACGTCAATCTGAGGCGTTTTTTTCGCGTCAAAGTTTATTACATAGACGTGAGGAACATCTATCAGGATCGAACTCCCAGCTGTATCGTTTCTCATTTCATAAACGCGTTGCATAAAACGTGACGAATTGTTTCGGCCAAGGGCGCTGACGCGCCCCGACTACCTGCTCACCCACGTGCACTTACATAATGTGCTCGCTAAAAATATGATAGAAGCGATATACGAAAAATGCGGAATCGCGAGACAGTCTCGATCGTTAGTGCGTGAGAGCGGCCAAGAGTGAGAAACTCGTGGAGAAGAAGAATGAGTCACTTTTTGAACCGTGCAACGTCAACTCTTCGACCGCTCTTCGCACTCTTCGCGCCTGCGCTTTTCGCGACAAATATTTTGCGCAACGGATTTATGGACGGATTATTCATAGCTTGAAATGTTATTGGTTGGACGAAATCTTGAGACTGTCCGAGGTTTCGAACAATCATAAATATAAGATCTAGTCATAGATGTCCGCCATATATCGGTCAAAAAACTGGAGCATTTGAAGTGTCCGGAACACGAATGCGCTTAATCGTTAGTCGACGTTTGCAATCGGTGGATTTGTTCCGACGCTCGTTTGTCGAAAACGGTTTGGCGATCCGACGCACTGTCGTCGCGGCAGAATTATTTTCGTCACGGGCGCGATATGAGGCATAGCGCGTCTTGTTATTCGCGATTAATATTTGCGGCTTGTGCAATGTCAACCAGACGGGAGATAAGGTCACGTATCTAGGGGCATGGCTATCGGTTCATAATTTTACTTATTAAGCGGCGCGATTACTCGAGGTTCATAGTACCAACGATCGTGACCTAGCTCGCAGATCATTTGGAGGTTCTCAATGACGATCCCGATTGCATTAGCGCGAGGTTGATTCTTTCCGGCTTTGTTACGTTATGATGTTTGTTTTTTTTACACGCAAAATGTGTATTACAAAAATCTTAAAAGGTTAAACAAATAAACGAAGTATATAAAACATATCCAAATGTGTATGATATATACATATACACACATACGTATATAACAAAAGTTTCAAAAAATAGATATCTGTACCTTAAAAGTAAAGGATCATATATTTATTATATTATAAATTTAGAGAATACAAAAGGTTTAAAGTTTTAAATAAAGAAATGATATATTTTTTTAGATATAAAAACAATACACAGTAAAAAATCGTGCGTCCATATGTTGAAATTTTCTTGTGTTATCAAGATTTGATTATTATTTCAATGTAAAATTAACATACAACAGCTATGTTATTATTTTTGTAACATTTTCATGTGTTATATTTATGTCAACGTGATAACTTAACACTTTATGTATCTTATTTAAAAATTGAATATTATTTTGAGTTTTTTTAACATAATTATTTCAAAAAATCAACACGCCTTAAAGTTATTTTAACATAAACAAAAATTAAAGTAAATCTTCAAATAATCGTAAACTTTGACATACAAAATAATCAAATTTATTAAAATCAAATGTTTTTATTACACATTTTAAGTTAAAATAATAAATATTATGTGTTAATATAACTTAAAACAAAATGTATTAATATACATTTTGTAAGAGTTACATTAAATGTATTACACGAGAAACTAAAATATTAACAAGTAAAATATTCAAAACAACATTTCTCTTAAGTTGATGAAATAACTATAGTTTATTCAAATGCTGAAACCTCGCAGGCTTGCAGTGCTCGCACGGTTAGGCGATCCCTTTTTGAGACAAATGAAGCGAGGGAACAAAATTCGTATCGCGGACAAGTTTTAGAGAGAAAGGAGGAGAATCGAGCTGATCGATTGACGCAGAGTTCTTCGGTTTCCGCTCGTCGTGGATCAAAGTGACCTGCGAAAGTGTTGCATTTAAGATCGTCAATTTTTTATATTTATATTTTATTGTTTTTTAGGAATCTTTTTATAATCCAAATACTAAAACAGGCTATTTAGCAAATAGGCTCTCCAATGTAAGAAGTGCAAAAAAAGAAAGACGTATAATAAAGATTCGGAAAATAATAGAAGCCAATCAAACATTAACATTACAGAAGATGAAAATGAGAAATTAACACAAGACGAAATTGAGGATGCAATACTTTTTCTCAAAAGTGCCACTAAAAATGAAAAATTACAAATAATAAAAATTATTTCCAAACAGAAAGATACATTTCAATACAGAAGAAAATTTTGTTTGAATATAAATCTTTTCGATACATTTCCAAGATTTTTAGATACATCTGAATTGGTAAGTCAGTAATTTAACTGTAATATTTAACTTAAATTTAACTGTAATATTTAACTTAAATTTTAACTGTAATATGTTTTTATTTACTCTAAAAAAATGATTAAATTATCAAATATTATTTTTATTTGTACTTATGTTAGGTGCATATGTTTTGTACATTTTTCTGCAATAAAATTAATAAGAGTAGGGGAAACCGGGGCTAGACCGCTAACGGGGTAAATCCGCAAAATCAAATATCTCGGAACCAGTATATTGTGCGAACTCGCTATTAACATTGTAAACGCTGCTTATGGTACCCATGTGACCAACGGAGTTTCGGCAGATTATCTGCCGTGTTATGATTTTTACGAGGGCAAACGTGTTTTCGGAAGGTAAAAGTGAAATTTTCTGCGCGTGGAAATATTGTAATATCTGCAATAATATTTGCTCTCCAAATCTCGAGGTACGTGATTATAAAGAGTAATGCATGCTGAACACGAATCCAGTGTAGTTTTTTCATTATCGTTAATGTCTAATATTTCGTGGGCGATCAAACCTGAAACTTATGTTTGGGGCTTATCCGCTAGTGAGCACCCGGGGCTGGTCTGCTAGTCTCGTCACTGTGGCGCGCCGGGCGCATGACTTCAGCTCACGCCGCTCACGGCGATTTCAGGTTAGGTTTCCCTCGAGCGGCGTGATTCTGTCTTCCCTTGCACGTGCGTCAGTTTGTATAGGAGGGAAATGGTACGTACGTATCGTCGCAAAACGAGTGTTTTGGCCGACCGAAAAGATGGCGGACCGTTGTTTTCGAGATCGCTCGCGCTCACGGCACGACGGCGAGACACGGCACGGCTCTGAGATTCCGCGATTTCCGCGCGAGAGTTGACATGCCGCGCGCGTGGTAGATCGTCCCGGCCGCGGTAGATCGTCGTTGTTGGTCGTTGTGTCAGTGTCAGTGTAGTGGTGGTGGTGGTGGTGGTGGTGGTGGTGGTGGTGGTGGTGGTGGTGGTGGTCGTGGTCGTGGCCGTCGTCGTCGTCATCGAGGTGGTGGTGGTCGTCGTCGTCGTCGTCGTCGTCGTCATCGAGGTGGTGGTGGTCGTCGTCGTCGTCGTCGTGCGCTCGTCAGGATCTGTATTCACGTGCCTAAATTGTTTTATGAAATAGGTAAAACAATTATTTTTTAATGTTTCGCATAAAAATTTGAAATAAATTTTTTTTTCTCTTAAAAAACAATTATTAAAATGTATCCTATCATTTTTCAGGATTAGATGTACGTATATGTATTGAAAATGCAGTGTAACGGATTTACCCCGGGGGGATAACGGTTCAACTCCGGCATTTTTGAGATTTCAATTTTTGCACCGTTTTTGTTTTTGCTTTATACCGGTTAAACAAAGCGACGTAGATAAAAATTTTCTGTATAAATTTTGAAGCTAAAGGTTCACTCTTTACAGTGGTATACCACATTTAACTACAATTATTTATTTTGTTGTTAAAAATTGGCACCGAAAAAAAACTAGCGGTCTAGCCCCGGTCTCCCCTACATTTTATTTTTATTAATATCCTTTTCTTACATATTTTAATGTACAATGACTTTCGATTTGTATTTAAAATTACGCTTTTATCGTTATCATTGATGTTCGATCGTTCACGTGAGTGATAATTGCAGGGGAAAAATGCACTCTCTCTCTTTACATCTAAACGGATATAAATGTCTAATCTAGCCCACAAAATATGTGATATTAAACACTCATGATTTGTTATATAAATGTTCCTAAAATAAGCACATATGTATATTTACGAAATAGCAACCTCGTATACTTTTGCGAAATTGCATTTTTTTCTCCGCAATTATCATTCGCGTAAACGATCGAACATCAATGATAACGATGGAAACGTAATTTTAAATACAAATCGAAAGTCATTGTATAAATATTATAAATGTGCGTATCTTATCACACTATGAGTACGCACATTTGTGATATTTACGATAATACGAACACTGTTGATATGCTAAAAATTTGGGCTAAAAATTCTCAAACCACTGAAACTCGGCGAAAAATCATTGTAGACACAAAATTAAAAAAGCATTGTGGGCACAAAATTAAAGCTCGAAACCTCTTCTTCGCACGCGCGTCTGCGGAACGCCGCGATCGCCGGCGGCTGGCCGACGAAGATGATGATGGCGACGGCAAGACAGAATGCCGGTAGCGCCGGTAGGGATGCTGATTAGCCGGGGTAAGGATGACGAATGCGCCAGTATCCTCCGTGTCCGTACCGATGCTAGTCCAGCCGCCGGTTATTCCGTGTTGCAGCATGGCATCGAGCTCAACGATGGCGGCGGCGGCAGCGACGAGTCCGCGCGGTAAGGTCCTTACGGAGGACAACGTCTTCGTGAACCTGCGCAAGATGGAGTACGCGGTGCTCGGGCCGCTGCTCATCAGGGCGCTGGAGATCGACGAGGAACTGCAAAAGGTAAGGAAGGTCAATCAAACTGGAACTAGCGAGTCAAGGACGATATACGCCACTCTAAGGCTATGAGAATGAAGTGTCCACCGAGTGCGCGTAAAAAAATAAGCAATTTATAGCAGAGTGCATGAAACGCACGCAGCGGTTACATCGAATATAAAAGTTAAGTGTGAACGAAAGAAAGAAAAAGAGAGATGGGCTCGATGGCAGATGGAAGGTTTGTCATGGTGAAATGCTAGGTATCAAATGTAAAGGATGGGGTGAAAACAAAAGAGAAAGAAGAGAAGGTAAATAATTGCTAGTTAAAACTCTAATTTGAAGTACGATTCGAGCTTGATGAGTGGAGGATACGTTTATTCCAAATTGCACTTTATTTCCTATACGCGAGAAATAAGATGCACGTTCCTAGGTTTATACAAGACAGAAAACGTGATAAATATCGCCGAAAGATAACGCTAATCTTATCTTTGATGGGATTCTTGACATTAAGCAAGAATTAATAGAAAAGGCAATGTTAAAATTATTAGAGAGTCTATGTTCGAAATCTCAATCTTGAACCCACGCTTTTAAATGCCAAATCGTGCATTAAAGCTGTAAAAAAATATTTTGGATATCATTTATATTTTGTTAAAGATATGGATTTAGAGGAGCTAGTGATTTATCTGTTTTAAAAATAAGCCGTGTAATAAATTAGCATATTAAAAAAATTTTTTAAATTAGTAAAACACGTAGTAAGTAAATTAAAAAAATAAACCGTAGTAGGAAGAAGTTACTTACATCTAATTATAAGTATTCATCTAATTTATCTCTTGTACAAATAATTAAATATAGACAATCACAGTGGGATCTCTAACAGTTAAAGTCTAATTTATTAGCATATAAATATTTATCCTTTGCAAAAATTATCTCCTGCAAATAATAAAATATAGATAGGCACAGAATTAAAAATTATTGGCGTAATAAATATTTATCAACTTATTCTTTCTACAAATAAAACAAAGTAGAAGCAATTTAAACATATTGCACCGCACGCAAACATAAATAAAATTGTTATCTAAAAACCTGTTTGTTTTAGCTGAACTTCTTGCACAGTTTATATCTTTCCACTATTTCTTTTCATGTTGGAGAAAAAAAAGAAAAAAAGGAACTGTGCAAGAAGTTCAGCTAAAACGAACAAGCCTTAAAAAATTAATGCGCGAGTGTACGACAAAGTGTATCGATGGATATTAGTTGACACATAATTGTAGTTCACATATTATTCCATGTAACATTACAATCGATAATATGATGGCATTTCAAGCATTCGTGTCGCCGAGCAAGAACACAACGACATCGACTGCCACAAGTGAACGGCTTTCTTTTTTATTTCGGTGATATTCCTCGTGATATACAGACAGGACACATATGGTAGCCTCTTATCATGCTATCTAACTCGGGATACGGGCTACCATTGTTAAGAACGCACTGCACTTATGGAAAACAAAAAATGCAGAAATCAATTATTGAAAAAGATAGCAAGGAGAATTGAAAAAGAATACTTTTTAAATTTTTTTATGAAATAAATTCTTTTTCTGACTGTGATTGGTCAATTCTTACGACTCACGACTTTACGACTCGCATTGTAGACCTAGCATTAGGGCCCGGACACACACTTTTTCGTAACAGTAACAGTAAAGTTTCGACCAATCGCGTTGCTCGAATCAAGAACGTACGGCCGTACGTTCCCGAATCGAGCAACGCGATTGGTCGAAACTTTACTGTTACTGTTACGAAAAAGTGTGTGTCCGGGGCTTTACTTACGTCCACGACTACGACTGTCAAGCGTCGTCTACGATGGTAGCAGGAGTATACAGTTAGATGTAAGCAGTAATAAGCTATTGACCAACCACAGTCGATTATTCTTGAATTGTAAAAATTCCATTAGTCAATAAGTTATACTGCTTACGTCTTACTGTATACTCCTGTTGCATTGTAGACGACGCTTCATATGTGCTTTGGCCCTTACGTGGAGGAATTATCGTATAAGTTACTACAGAAGTAACGCTCGCGTAAACTAGTACGTGACAGATAGTGTGTATGTATGTGATCATCAATATATCATACAACACAGGTTTAACAAGGAAAGGATGGTTTATTACAAATGTTTACAATTGCGAAATGCGAACCGAAACGTCCGTTCGAGTTTCAGTACGAAGGAAATCTGACAGCCAGGTTGTATAAACAACACATAGCAACGCCTGTTGCTAAAGACGCTCCGCGGCTGGAAATACCGGGCGACGTTCACAGCGCGGGTGCAAAAATATTATATATTAGAAAGTGTATCCAAAATCACACACGTATGCATATGCTGTCTTGTAAATGTCTTGTGAGTAAATTGCTGTCTTGTAAAAGTTGAAGAGAACGAGAAAGTGATCTATAGCGCAATTCGTATTTTGTAGGCAAGTTAAAATATTAATTGAATCGAGTCCATTATATTATTTATGATAGACGTTGATTTTATATCTTAGTGTCTGGAAATATTAATTATTCACGAAAGCAATAAGAAAAAAATAAATTTTGGTAAAGAAGGGGTTTTTTTTAAAAGTAGCCGTTTTGTGCCCCGATGGAGAACATGTGAAACATTTTTTTTCCTCCTTATTTAAAGTTGAAATAAGAAGGAAATAATGGTCATTTACCCAGGAAACCACGGGAAATATTTTAAAATTTATAATAAATGTGTTTAAAACGTCTGTTAAAGTAACTGTGTTTGAGCTGTTTAATAAAAGGTGAAACGTTTTAAAACAAGCACTACATTTCTATTTATGAATTTTGCATCATGAAATTGTATATAATATATATTTTTATTACATTTTTAATATATATTTTTTAAATACTTTCTGTATATACACATATATGCAGTCACCTAACATTCATCTTATTTTTGTTCTGTTTCTTTACTAACTACGTCAACCATTTATGAAAAATATTCAGATATATTTAAAAGTTTACGAGATTTAGTGTTCAGAATCTAATTCAGATGAACCATTGGTCACACATGTGGCTGCAAAGTAGGAAAACAAGTTGTCGGTTGCTGCTCTCACGTCGCAACAATTCTATGAGCAAGCACAGTCAAAATCAATGTTTATTTCTTATTCAATCCGCGATAAATTAGTAACAAAAAATCGTAAAAACATTTTTAAAAAAAGATTTTGCAAGAAAAACTTCAAGCTTTCACAAAGTCGAAAATTTTCACAGATTTTTTTTGTGCACGTGACAGGCCCACAAAGTGAAAGGAAAATTTTCTATTGTGTCCAGCTTATAGTTTTCTATATGTAAAAATTACCAAACTCACAGAAACTAAAAAATAATAGTAATCTTTCAAAAGTAGAGGTTTTAAGCTTTAAATTTAAATTTTGTTTATTTTTAACAAAGTTACAGCTGCTTGAATTTTGCTTATTTTTAATTATCGCTATCGCGCCGAAGGGTCGCGCACGCTCTAGGTGGGGCGCGTCATCGATTCAGCTATTGAGCGAATTCTCACGATGACTTCCTGGTCGTCCGGCGTTAGCACGTGTTTTCGATTACGCCCGGCTATCGAGCCTTTTCTCTCGGCGGCGACATCCCGTCGACCCTCGTCGACGAAGAACTACGGCCCGGGAGGGAGCAGATTTTCGGTGAGGTTGCCTTGAATATTTCGCGTATGTAAAGCTACGACACCGCCCTCCGGGTCGCGCTCTTGCTCAGGTGCCGACGCGTAAACTATTCGTGTTGACTATTAGTGTTGACTGCTGAAAAGTCGTAATTTTGGCGTTGGTGGTCGGCATCGAGAGCGAGGGGTACCATGATAGTCTCGTTGGCTACGGAGGATCGCTGATTGAATTTACAGGCTCCTGCAGATCGCGGGAGGAACGCAGGCGACTATTTTAAGATCGCAAATTCGCCATTTCTCGCGTCCGCCGTGTTTGCGACCGCGTGTATTATTTTATCGTTTCCTTACTTACTCGGTTAGGCGGAGCGCGTGCCCCGAGGGCTTCGTGCCCCGGCGGTCACGGTGTTCTAAAGCCAAGCGTGTCAGAGTGGCGTGAGGCCTCGCGGCCGATCGCCGTTAATACTCCCGCGTGATCCGATTCGAGGACACTGCCAGGCGGGGAGTTTGACTGGGGCGGTACATCTGTCAAAGAATAACGCGCGTTTCATTGTGCGTCGTAATTCGCGTTGCCGAATAATAGATTTCGCGTGCACTACTTGTGTTAGGTTTAGTCCCTTCTTGTGTTATGATATTTCGTGTTCGACGTCTTCGTCTACTAATTGTAATCGCGAGTTGTGTTGAGCGATCTCTTCGTGCGACCGTGTCCATTCCTCGCGCCACGTTCCGCGATTGTGGGAGTTAAAGTGCGTTTGATTGAGAATATCGCGCGTGTTGTGGTAGTGCGATATTAATCACACGATATTCAGCGTTGTGTTTAGAGTCCCGCGCCTCTTTCAAGCGTATCCCGTGTAGAAATTTTTCCTAGGCTGTAACCGGGCCTTGAAAGGGCTTCCTTACTTTATTTGAGGCCCATGTTAGGACGCCCACATTGGCCCTATTTCGGAATGTCACGCTTTTTTATCTAGGGCCCTTAGAGGCTAAATAATCAGGGCCTTGATAATTGCCTTATGAACACCCAAAAAAAATATTCTGTCGTTTAGTGGCTCTCGCTTGATTTTACAAGATTTTTCTCTGAAATACGGTCTCAAAAAAATATTTTAAAATCTAGAGGAATATTCTCTAACCATAAGACACTAGACTTAAAATTGCAGTCTTCTTAAGGTGATTGGGCCATGTACCATATGAGTCAATATAAAGGCTAAATTTTATTTTAAGAAAAACCATTTTTATGGATATATTCTAGACACTTGTATAATTACTGGTTTTATAATGTAACTTTTCATTCGATTACGTATCAATTTATCTACGGTAAAATGTAAACAGTTCAAGATTTGACTTCAGTTGATATTCGTACAAGAGAAATGTCGCGACATTGCATCTCTTCGCTGTAGGCAGCTGTCATGTCAGTGCCATGTGTTTGAGTGAGGTTATGTATTGTGTTTATGTTGAAAAATAATGGAAGGTAACAAACAATTTCGATAACGGGAGATTTGCTTGCAAAAGAATAGTGCTGTGGAAAGAAAACACTACACGGCGCGGCGTTGCTACATGTTCACGTCGCGTACAGCTGATCGAAAGGCCGACAAGAAACGCGACTATTCATCAACTTTTGATTGAATTTTTGGCCTTATTACACGTCAACGTCGTTTTGTCTTATACTTAACAAGTGCTAGAAGAATCAAATAATGTTATTTTCAGTTTTTTGAACTTGTTTCTTTACAGACAGTGAGTGAAATTCTCGAAAAATGTATGTTTCCGGTACAATTTCCCATAAAACCTATGTTAAAAATGCCAACTTTGAGATTTAATATCTCAAAAACTAGACGTCAGATCTTCTCAAAATTGCAAATTTAAGCGTATTTAGGTTTTTTTTATAACATATATTTAATTTGGATTTTTTTCTTTGACATGCTTTGATGGCCCAATCACCTTAATGCTAGATGAATTATGATAATACTTTAAAACAAATATTCATCCGACAAAAAAAATTATTTATTTTGATATTTTATTACTATTTTTTAACTAAATTTGTTTCTTAAGATGCAGTCTATGATTATAAATATTTTCTCGTATTTAAAAAAAAATACCTTGGTGGGATTCGAACTCGGGACCTCGGGACCTCTGGATCGTGAGCCAACTGCCTTAAGGCCCTTACAGACAGGACGCATCAGGCGTTGAGCAGCGAGCAGCAACCCAATCAGCGAGGCGATGTTTTCTACGCCACTGCTGATATCACCTCGCCGATTGGGTTGCTGCTCGCTGCTCGACGCTTGACGCGTCCTGTCTGTAAGGGCCTTTACGTGGTAGACTATTTCTTAATTTAATGTAAGTGTTATATATAGTCTACATATGTCATAACCAGCGCAAATATATAATTTTTTAAAAATCATCTTAAGAAACAAATTTAGTATAAAAAGAGTAATAAAATTTTGAATTGGATATATGATATAATATTTTTTAATGTCGGGTAAATGTCAGAAACTAGTGCCAGTTTATTACGAAATTTTGTGTTCGTAAATATATTTATAAAAAAAGTATATTTATAAAGTTAATATCCTTATCAAATCCTTACTACAAGGGCCTCATTAGACAAAAATAAGAAAACCTTTCTTATGGCATCCCTAATAAATAATGATCGGGGTCTTATGTTATGTAAGGCCATCCCTAACAAATTTCTACACGGAAAGTCGTGACCAAACTGGGCCCTGTACGGGCTACAACTAGGAAATCCTACATTAAATTGTCTTGGGAGAAAAATTATGACCAAACTGGGCCCTGTATGGGCTACAATTAGGAAATCTTACATTAAACTGTCTTGGGAGAAAAATCGTGACCAAACTGGGCCCTGTATGGGGTATAACTAGGAAATCCTACATTAAATTGTCTTGGGAAAAAAGTCGTGACCAAACTGGGCCCTGTATGAGCTATAGTTAGACATGCCCAAATTAAAAACAAAAACTAAGTTTTAACTAGGTCCTAAATAGGTTTGAATTTGACAAGCCCTTATTTTGGATGCCTTAGTAATGTCCATACGGGGCCAGCATCAAATATGGGATGCGGATAAATTTCTACTCGGGATAGTATCTTTTTTTTAACGCAGGAGAAATTTTCTACTACTGGGATCCCGGTTGCCCGGTTTGCCCAGTAGTAGGGGAAGACCCCCCAGCTACCGGGGAGAGGCAGACAGAGTGTCGGATTCCCTGCATGCACATCGCCACGATACTGCATGCATGATCTACCAGCTAAAACTTCTACGGATGTCCCTCGCCGCGCTATGTAGCAGGGACCCCGAGAAACGCACTGATATCATCCGTGAGCCCTCCCACGCCTTGCCCTGAAGGGGCAATCTTCCCGAAAAAGAGGAGGTTATAAACCCTTCCCTTTTCCTTGCCTTATGACCGGGCTATGAGCTAACTTGTGGCGAGTAGGTGATATCACCCCTACCCGCCATTCCTCCCTCCAGGGATGCTATGTTTGCAGCGGGCGTGTGGTAGTCCCCGACCACACGCACGCCCCCTGGGCGAGAGAGGAGAGGGGTAATCATCACCAAGTGTTAGGCCCCTCTCCTCCTCGCGCCCTCCTATAGAGGGCAGGTGTGGTCAAAGCGTTGGAGGCGTTTCTCGCCACCTCCGTAGCCCCGACCCCTACCCTCCGCGGACCAGGGGAGACGCAAGTGACAGGGCCCGTAGGGAACCCCGCCCGAGCCCCCCAGCCCGCAACGCTTAACATTAAATGGCCGGGCGCCCCTCCTCGCCCATGTCCACCTCGATCAGTAGGGAAGAAGGAACCTCCGCCCGGCTAAAGGCCGAGTTAGTCGGCGACCCCCGTCCTCCACAACCCCCCCGTGCGCGGCGGGTATACCCCGCCCCCCCCCAGCCGGTGCTCCGCCGGGAGCTTCAAGTCCACGCAAAGTAGACGTCTTGGGACCCCCGCATCGCAGAGACTGGCCCGGTGGGATCTCGCACCACAGCGATAGCAAGCATCGCTGCGATCTACCGGGGCGGTGCACCGTGCCACGGTCAACGCCACGACCGCCCTTTTGGGGAAAGCAGGCACTCTCTTCCCCTTAGCCCGACTCTGACTGGTTTCCCCATTCATCGAAGGGGGAGGGGGCACCTTGCCCCACAACTCTCCCCTGTTCCAAGAGACCCGCGACCCCCCGGCTTATTTGCACGAGGGAAGGCGGGCCTCCAGAGGCTCCGCCACTCCAAACCGCGCTCCCCTCATCAATCCTCCTGGCGGAGGGGGGGTGCTCTCCTTCTGCTTTATGAGAAACCGCATCTCCGTCATGAAGCCCTCCAATTTGCGTTCAAGGGTCCTGACCCGAGAGCTAACCCCCGAACGCCCGCCACAAAAACTAAGACATCCGTCCTCCTCTCAACCACAGGCTCTTGTGGTTCCGGCTCCGCTTGTACGGCAACCCCGCGTACCGACATCAATGGCACTATCTCCACCTCCATGGGGGAGTCTTTTCCCACGGAGGCAGAGAGCGTTCTTTCTCTCTCGCGTGCGTATGTTCGCATCTGCGTGGAGCCGTTTTTCACCGACGTCTTCCACGGCACCAACTCCGTCTATGCGGAAACCTCGCATGTCTCCACGCCAGACTCGCTCCTTTCCGTCAGGAGCTTCATCTCGAGAGCCTCCACCCTCTTAGCGAGGGCGGATCTCTTCTCCTCCAACTGCCTAAATCTTTCTCCAGATTTAGCCTCCCTTTTAGTCCCCTTTTCTACCTCGGAGAGTGCATCCAGTGCCCTCAGTCCAATCTCCTTCGTAAAGAAGAAGATCCTCCTCTGGTCCTGAATGGCCTCAGGCGTAGTCTCCATCTGCATCAACCTAGTCAACGCCGCCCTATAAAGGGAGATTATGTCCTTATTTCGGAGTTCCTCCGCCCATGACTCCTCTTCCTCCTCCGACAGAATCGGAGGGAGTTTAAGTCCCGCACGCTTGGCCGGGTGCGCTCTCTCCTTTTCACTTTTCCCCTCGAAAAACACCCTCTTGTCCCCTCCGGAGGAGTGAGTTTCTACCTTTCGGAGTACCACCTTGCAATATTTTTTGGCTCGCCCCCAACCCAGCGGATGGCCCATCGTTTGATAACGACAAAAGGGATGGCTGGGACAATACTCACCCCCTTCGCCGACCCCTGAGTGTCCGATCACTCTGGGACCTTTTCTTTTTTTTATCCGCCATATTATACAAAAAGAATTGGTTTGATTTTGGGGTGTCCTTCCCCTAGGCTGGTTGGCTTCCGTGTCTAACGAGCCTAGCCTGCCCGAGCTCGGGTACCCCGGGTTCGCCAAACCGGTATCAGTGACGCCTCCCAAGAGCCCCTAAGAGGTCCCAAAAGCCGCCACTGACCCCTGGGGGGAGCATATAGTATCTTGGCAACAGAACCCTTTCGCGATTCCGAATATTGCATCCTTGCGCGTCGAGCGTGGCGCAGCATTTCTTCCACTTAACTATATTTCATGTCTATTATTAAGTTCTATTATGTAATTCGCGTTTACTTTCTTCTTTGCGATATTAATTCGAGTCAGTATCTAATTGTATTTGGTTCGATTGTATCAGAATAATTTCGATTCAGTTATATCATTACGGTTTGCCGCGGTTTCATACAGAGTTCTGTTAACTCTCTTGTTCAATTTTTTATTAATTTATTGATGTAATTCTACGAATTCTATTATTCAATTATTTAGTTCAGATTGCTATGTAACTTCCACTACTCAATCATTTAATTCACTAAATTCTTCCTCGTTGACACCTAATTTCACTATGTTTCTTAATCATAATAAACATTGTTACTGATTATTATTAAATATCTGAATGTTGCTTAACTGTCACCTCACCGAATTTTTGCGCTGCCCATTATCAACCTCGCCCACAGCCGTTAGGTCGAACTGGCCGATTTCTCGCACGTCTGACTAATTACGCTTTCGTGTTTATTTTCGGGTTTTTGCGATTTTGGTACGTGAACGCGAGCTTACGCGTCTGGCGCTCAACTTTGATTCTGAGTATAATTGTCAGATTGTGCGAGAGACCCGTTGGAAAGGCCCGTCATCCTTCTCTTCTCATCTTCTCTTTTGATCCGTTTTGCGTCTCGGGCGTAATTACCGAGTAAAAAAACGTGATAATGTATATTGAGGTATCGATTTTTCTCAGAAACAACAGTTGAAACATAAATACTAAGTTATTTAAATTGTAAGCAATCAGAAATGAGAATCGCTTCAAAGATTTGAATAAATAATAGAATTTCACCTTTTTTTGTTTCAACAAAAATCCGATTTATGTAGTTTATACACGGAGAGAAAAATCTTACCTCTGTGGCATGGAGAGCCATGCTTATAACGCATAACTTCTCCGCATACGTCACTATCAAAAATCATATATACTCCTATAGTAAGAAATAACGCGTTTCGAGTACAAGAGATATCCCTACTATATTAGTGAAATCTTCATGCGTGTACGCTGTTAACGGCATGCTCGGGAAGTTGCAGTTCTTACCAACAGCGCATGTCAGCTGCTTTGCTTTGAACGCAAGAACGTCATGTCTCTCACGAAGAGAAAAATCTTACCTCTATGGTATGAGCGCCTCCCATGCATAAAAAGCATGTAGCGCTGCCTTGCATCAAACGAATTTGTCCGTTTAAGGCAAGGATAATATCCTATTTCATACCTGTATATATCTTTGTGTAGATATCTTAATAGTAACCGATGTAATCAATCGTCAAAGCCGGAATGAAGGAAACACTTATTGCAGCTTATAAATATAAGATAGCTTTATTATAGCTTTACATAGTTTCTTGTCGAACTTTCGAGAGAGAACAGAAAACGTAACGCTTACGAGGCGGAAGTGCCAGCTCAACCTGAAGCTATATAAGCACAACGACGGAAAAACGCAGGGTGTCGCTAGCGCGACCATGAACATACTAAATATATAAGAATTGCCTACTTAACACTTCCCCTCAATTCTTGATTATTAGTTGAAACTTGCTTAGACAAATAAACTTTACATTAGTACAAACAAACTAATAGTATCTTAAATTCAAAAAACTTCTTAACTTTTCAAACCTGGCTAATACTACACCTTTAGTTAAAATGTCAGCCTTTTGTTGTTCAGAAGGAACGTATGTTACATTAATAACGCCATCAGTGTACAAGTCTCTAATAAAGTTAAATTTTACATCTATATGTTTTAGTCTTTGGTGTTCCCACTTGTTTAACAAATGTATGCAGGATTGATTGTCTTCATAGACTGTAACTGGTTTGTCCATCTTCCAGTCAAGTTCTTGCAGGAAATTTCGCGCCCAAACTACTTCCGTGGATGCCATGGCAAGGGCCACGTATTCCGCCTCGGTGAACGACAGAGCAACCGTCGACTGCTTCTTTGTTACCCAACAGACTGGATTACCAAAGATCTCGATTAGGAAACCTGTTGTTGATTTCCTATCCACGGCTCCTGCCCAATCAGCATCTGCGTACGCTGTGATCAAAGAACCTTGATTTTTCTGAAAACTTAAACACATATTAATAGTGCCTTTTAAATAACGAAGGATACGTTTGAGTCCTTTCCAGTGCTCAGTGGTTGCATTCTCCTGAAACCGACTGTGATAGTTCACCGCAGCACTGATGTCTGGTCTTGTGTTCAGCATGACATACATAAGACAGCCAACTAATTCCCTGTACGGTCTTCTTTCGTCTTCGGTCTCATTCGTCTGGAACGTAGTGACACTTGATGATTTTGCTTCCATTGGCGTCTTTGCAGGCTTGCTGTCTTCCATCCCAAAACGTTTAAGTAGATTTGAAATGTATGTTGATTGACTGAGATTCATCCCATGCTCGTGTCTCTCTATTTTGATTCCGAGAAAATTCCTCAGTGATCCGAGATCCTTCATGGAAAAACGTTTCTCCAATAGGCGTTTAAGTTCGTTTATTCGGTTCCGATCGTTTCCAGCAATGATGATATCATCAACATACAGCAGTAGATAAATCCTTGATTCTCCGTTTACTTTGTAGAATAAACATGGATCGTATTTTGACTGAATTAAGCCAATTTTCTTCATATATTCGTTAAACTCAGAATTCCACTCACGCGGTGATTGCTTGAGTCCATATAGTGTTTTATTAAGCTTGCATACTCTTGATGTCCCATCTTCACAGCCTTCCGGTTGCTTCATATATATGTCTTCGGTAAGTTTTCCATGAAGAAAGGCATTTTTGACATCTAGTTGATCCACATGAAGATCCTCATTAACGACAGTTGACAGTAGTATTCTTACTGTAGTTAGTCTCGCTACTGGTGCGTACGTCTCGTTGTAGTCAAAACCCTTCTTTTGTAGACAACCTTTCACCACAAGTCGTGCCTTATATCGCTGGATATTCTCATCTTCATCACGCTTGATCTTGAATATCCACTTGTTGTCGATTGCTTTCCTTCCACTGGGTAATTGTGTTAAACTCCAAGTCTGATTTTCTTGAATTGCTGTTAGTTCCTCGTGTACTGCTTTCAGCCATTCCTCTCTATCATCACGAGAGTTGATTTCAGCATAGCAATTCGGAATATCTTCAACATAGCTTTCGGCATGTAAGGCCAACACACAGTAATCCTGGAGATAATTAGGCTTCTTCGTTTTACGAGTGCTTCGACGAGGTACTGTATATTGCTCATCTGTAGTTTTAAATTTATCTGCAGTTTCTTCCTCTTCTTCCGTGTGAATGGATTCTGTTTCCGACAAGCTTCGCTCTTGATTCTCTTCGACAGCTGATACGAACTCCTCTTCCTCTTGTTCATATTCCAACGCTTCTTGAACGTTTGTTTCAACAAATGATTGAGAGTTTGAATTTCGTTTCGTCGAAGATAACATCCCGACTACAAATTATTCGTTGCTCCTCCGGACACCACAAGCGATAGCCATTATTTGTGTATCCTACCATGATGCACTTCTTCGAGCGGGGATCAAACTTTCTGGGATTCAATTCCTTCGGAATATGCATATACGCAATGCATCCAAAAACTTTCAATTTCCTTACATCAGGCTTCTTATCAAACCATAGTTCCGCTGGAACTACATCTTCCAACGCTGCTGTGGGACTACGATTTATAATATAAATGGCACTTAAAACTGCTTCAGCCCAAAAACTCTTGCTTAGCTGCGAATGAAGTATCATACACCGTGCTTTATCGAGAATTGTTCTGTTCATTCGTTCGGCCACGCCATTTTGTTGAGGCGTGTACCGAATGGTGTACTCGATACGAATCCCTTTCTTCTGGAACGCCTGAATCATTTCTCTCGAAGTGTACTCCCGACCGTTGTCACAACGAAATCTGCTGATCTTTAAGTTAAAGTGCGCAGTAACCATGGCTTCATAGATTTGGAAATAGTGAAAAACCTCACTTTTCTTCTTAAGTAAATACACAACTGTAAAATGTGTATAATCATCGATAAATGTGAGTATATATCGATTTCCTTCACGTGACTCGGGTGTAATAGGTCCAACGAGATCGCTGTGGATAAGCTGCAATGGACGTTTTGTTCTTGGCCTCTCTTGATTATGAGGTAACTTAGTTTGCTTCCCCTCAACACAAGTATGACAAATTTTATCATTTGTTAGTTCCAAATTTCGTAGATCGATTCCGTCCACCATTCCAGCGACCTTTTTCAGATTATTGAATCCGATGTGTCCATAGCGTTCATGCCAAATTTTAGCATCTTCCTTCACGTGCGCGATAGTTGCAATTCCTGTCGGACTGTAGACTTTCAACTCGTAGACCTGATGACCCCGATGAGCTACTGCATAAACTTGATTATCTTTTAGTATCTTTCCTTCTCTGTTTTTAAAAACAACTTTAAAACCATTTGCTTCAAGTTTCGATACCGATAATAAATTAAATTCCAGTCCAGGTACGTAAAGAACATTTTTAATAGTGACTTCAACTTCTTTCCCGTTAACAATAGTTTTACCAGGAATTGTATCTACTTTATTTGCCGATAATGTTACACCTGCTTTTGCAATACGAATTTTGGTAGGTTGAGCCAATGACTTAACGTTCTGCAAATGCTTCTCATCTTTGGTCAAATGTTCTGACGCTCCTGAGTCCAAGATCCAGGTAGAACCGTTGTCATTCCTCTCGTTATTAATCACAGCTGAAAAACTGACTGCAGTTTTATCATCATCAGTTGCAAGGTTCGCCTGCTATTCCTTTTTATTTTGTCGACTTCCATCTGGCTGTTGCTTCGGCTTTTTACACTCCGATCGTCGATGACCGTATGCACCGCAGTTGTAGCACCTGTAATTGAATTGTTTGTTTCCAGTATCACGTGTATTGTTTTTCCGATTATCGCTTGACGAGGTAAATGCTGTAGAATGGACATCGCCTTTTGTTGGTTTACCGCCTCCTTTTCGTTTAGATTCTTTATCCAGTAGGCGATTTTTAACGAAACTCAATGACAGTGCTTCCTTCGACAGTGTTTCCAACGCCGTTACCACAACGTCGTATTCCGAAGGCATTGTTAACAACAGATGACACACTATGTCTGTTTCTTCCATATTCGCTCCTGTGGACTTAAGCTCTCGAACAAGCGATTCAAACTTTAGTAGATGCGACGACAAAGATTCAGTTGAAGATTTAAATTTCATTAATAATAATCTTTTCCGCAAAAGCAGTTGACTTGCTACGCCTCGACGTTCAAATACATTTTTTAATTCCGTCCAAATATCAAAGGCAGTTGACTTGTCTTTCGCGTACTCAAGATGCGAATCAGCTATTTTCTGAATAATTTGAGACTTACATTTTGTATGCTTCTTCTTCAAGTTTGTCATCCGCAATCTGTACGCCTCTGCTGTTTCTCCAACCGTTATCTCACCGTCTAAAATCTGAGATTCGATGTGTTCCTTCAAACCGATTTCATCCAGCAGTACTTCCATACGGAACTTCCAATTATTATAATTCGTGCCATCGAAGAGCGGCACACGATGTTTATTGTCTTCTTCCATCGTTATAACAAAGGTCGTTTCCCTACAAGCGAGTCCGTAGCGAGGTTAGCCGACTGGGCCCATAACCTGTAGATATCTTTGTGTAGATATCTTAATAGTAACCGATGTAATAATCAATCGTCAAAGCCGGAATGAAGGAAACACTTATTGCAGCTTATAAATATAAGATAGCTTTATTATAGCTTTACATAGTTTCTTGTCGAACTTTCGAGAGAGAACAAAAAACGTAACGCTTACGAGGCGGAAGTGCCAGCTCAACCTGAAGCTATATAAGCACAACGACGGAAAAACGCAGGGTGTCGCTAGCGCGACCATGAACATACTAAATATATAAGAATTGCCTACTTAACAATACCTGTGGTGACATGAACTCTTTGCGTTACAAGCATAACCGTTTTCACACGATATCTGTATGAAGTTATTGCTTATCGGACACGAAACGCTGTCCCTGTGAAGTAGGATATTATCCTTGCCTTAAACGGACAAATTTATGCGTTTGATGCAAGGCAGCGCTACTGTTTTTTATGCATAGAAGGCGCTCTACCACAGTGGTAAGATTTTTCTCTCCGTGTAGTCACTTGGAAATATTTGAAAAATAAATACAAAGATCGCGCGATTGAAATTAAGATCATTTCTCTTTATAGGGTGTTAAAAAACCCTTTAAAGAGGTGACAAAATCAACTGGGGGTGATGCCCACGCAATGGGCCAGCAACCCATTACGTTTCTACGGCAGGTGCTCACTCTAACTGTCTCGCCGAATCTGTTGAACGATCCAAGCTACCCGGAGGACGCGAAGGCTCGCGCTCGGATGGTCCTGGAGGGCTGCAAGGGAGGCAGCGTGGGCGCATACTCGGAATCGGCCGGCATCGAGCGTGTTCGCAAAGATGTTGCACGATATATCCAGGAACGCGATGGCGGTATCCCCTGCGATTACCACAATATCATTCTCTCGAACGGTGCTTCCGACGGTATCAAGGTACGCAGACTCGAAGCATTTTTCTTGTCTTTTTGTTATTCGAAATTAGAAGCAATCATTTGGAAACAATCTAGTTATTTAGTAACGTTCTGAAAAATAGATTGTCAGATATCAAAGTGAAAATCAATTTTAAGTAAAAAAAAGTTGAAAAGTTTGCAATCTTGTTACTATTTTTCTCGGTAAATATTGACAAAAGGGGGCTCAGTTCCTATGACCTTAACCTTGACATATATTATACAGGTCACCCTCCTGAGTAACCTTCAGACCGATCGACGGCTAAAACTTCCTGAAGATTATTCAAGTGGGCAACCTCTATAATATGTCAAGATCAAGATTATAAGAGCTGGGTCCCCTTTTGTCAATATCTATCTTTTTTTCTATATAATAATAAAAAATATAAAGTTATTTTATAAGAATAGCACATATATTATTAACATATCTATATATTAGAGAGTGATTTTGACGCAATACACGGCATACAAAATTGAAATTGGCAAATTCTGGTATTTTGGACAAACTGATGGGATACTAACTATTAGTGCTATATTTTGTCTTTCTTCATCGCAACCTTGTCTTTCAAATTTTTCCTTTTCAGTCATTCCTAAGGCTATTCAACGAAAGGATCGATGATAAGCCATCCGGCGTAATGATCCCGATTCCACAGTATCCTTTGTTCTCGGCAACTGTGGCGGAGTTTGGTCTCGCCCAGATTGGATACTATCTGGATGAGGACAACAAGTGGTCGCTGCAGATCAACGAGCTAGAACGAGCACTAGGAGAGGTCAAGAATACGTGTAATCCTCGAGTGCTAGTAGTGATCAATCCCGGTAATCCAACAGGTCAAGTATTGACTCGCAAGAACATCGAAGACGTCATCCACTTCGCTCATAAACATCACCTGTTTCTGCTGGCCGACGAGGTCTATCAAGACAACATATACGATAAGGATAGCGCGTTCCATTCTTTCAAGAAAGTCATGACAGAGATGGGCGAGCCGTATTCGAAGATGGAACTCGCGTCGTTTATGTCAATCTCGAAAGGTGCGTGAGAAAAGATGGAATCAGGAATATAACTCGTTAGGAGTCGCAATTTATTTCGAACGTTAGACTTTTGGCACTTTAAGGGACATTGAATTCGTAACCCCTTGGTTGTTAGGCGAAAAAAATGCTGATAAACTGAAAATGCTTCTAACAAAAGTTAGTTAATGAAATTATATAAAAATGCTTTCTGGAAGTTTTTTGAGTCGCTAAATCTAAATTTGAGGTCAACATTTCAAAATTTAAAATAACGGAAAAGTTTATAAAAATTTTTATAAATTAATTTTTATGCAAATTAAGCGATATTTGAAATTATTTGGCCATCATAATAAGTCCGTCATTTGAAATTAATAAATTTTAATTTTAAAAACGGAATGAGCGGCTCTAAAAACTCTTCAAAACATTTTATGCAATTAAACTATATTATGAACTTTTGCTTATCATATTAAATTTGCCATTTTAAATTCTTGAATTTATATTTTAAATTTTAAATCAACTTTAAAAACTTTTAAATATAAATTTTTATGCAAATTGAACAATTTTATTTTTAGTCCGTCATTTTTAATTTCGCAATTTTGATTTTAGATTTGACTTCAGCAACCCCACAAACATAGACCGCTATTTTAAATTTCGCAATTTTGATTTCAGTAACTCCACAAACATATAGATATAGGGCTCTGTTCAAATTGCTCCATTAAAAGTATCTTTTCTTGAATGTGCGGATTTTTCCATCATGAACAGTCCTGGCTAGTGTTTTTGCGGATATTTCTTTTATTGATAGTCAAGAGGTTAAATTACATTCACAAGTTTATTTTTTTTTTTTCAATTAGTTGAAATGTCAATATTCGATTTGAGAAGACATATTTAATCTTGGTTATCAAGTTATGAATTCATGAATCAAGAAACACGGTAGTGTCTCGCGCTAAGTATACGCTAAGCGAGACCGCAGCGTGGATCATTTACGTGACGCGACGACGCGACGAGTTGCGAGTATCCGAGATTTTGAGATCTGACCAGTGAACGGATCAAGTTCTAAATGGGTATGGCTTAATGGGTAGCTTGGACCAAATTTATATAATAAAAGTGTCTTTATATTTCCGTTACGTGCCCTACGAGCGGAGATATTGCGATACAAAGTCCAAATGTGGAAATTTTTATTTAAAAAACGTTTACGTCGTCATCGTCGTCGTTGGACAAAAATGGCGGCTGGTGTGTCACTTTTCTATTTTTGACACGAGAGGGCAGTGATGCCCATGCAGACCGTGCACTGCAGTACATACATGTATGTACGTGTGCGTTCTGCGCTCAGTGCAGATAGTGCGTTCAGCCGGTTTAACGCGCTGTCACGCTATGTTTACGCGAGCATTACTTTTATAGTAACTTATGATAATTCCTTCACGTAAACGGAGTTTTGTGGTATAACTTACGATAATTTATTCTGTGTAAACGAGTGAATTATCGTAAGTTACTACAGAAGTAATGCTCGCGTAAACGTAAGTCAGTTATAACCTAGAAATAAATAGTGACAGTCGTGACCATTGCCGCGTGATAGATATTCTGCCCAGATAGCCAAATGCTGTGTTTGCTGCCATGTTGCCAACAAGCAGCTTGTCGTTAATGCAACTAATTTTGACAAACTCGGGACAAGGTGAGATAGCATTATGGTTGTCGGGTTGAACTTGTATATAGCGAGGGTATTATCGGAATAATCGTAAGAATGCTCTTTAGTACGATGTTAACGTCTTTATTACAAACTTCGATCTCTCTAGAACTCTTTACAAACAGTGAATATATGATAATAAGGTAGATTGGTAAGATTGGTAAACTGGCGCTGTCTAGGAATATCATCAAGCTGGCGCCGCCGTCTAGGGAATAGTCACCACACTACCCCCCTTCTTAATAATCTTCAGGAACTTATGTTCTGAAACTGACGGTTTTCTTAGTCTTCGGAGCTGGATAGGTTTTCAATGTTGATGAGGTACCTGGGATTGCTGGTGAAGAGGTGTTCATCTCTTCCGGTGTTGTCGGAAGAATTTTAAAATAAGCTGGTTTCAATTGTTCTGTAGAAATAGTTGCTGGTTCTCCTTTTATATTGATCTTGAACACGTTGTCAGAAATTCGTTCTATCACTTTGTACGGACCTACATACGGTTGATCTAATAGCCTCTTGATGCCTCCAACACGAATAAACACGTGCGAGCACGAATACAGATTCTTGAGAGCGAACGCTTTGGGCTTGTTGTGGTGAGCTGCTGGCTCGGGGCGGACTTTGCGCATATGTTGGCGCAGGCGTTCTATAAAGACTTGAGGATCTGGTGATGGATCTTCGTCGACGAAGTATTCCGCTGGGAGTCGAAGTGATGTTCCGTATACTAACTCAGCTGCGCTAGTTTTAATATCTTTCTTCAAGCTGGCTCGTAATCCTAGTAGTACCTTAGGCAAAACGTCTACCCATTCGATGTTTGCGTGGGTACGAATGGCTGCTTTTAAAGAGCGGTGGAACCGTTCTATGGCACCGTTGGATGCTGGATGGTATGGTGTTGTTCTTACTCTTTTTTTGCTCCCAGTAATCTGGTTAAGGCTTCAAATAATGCAGACTCGAATTGAGATCCACGATCCGTCGTAATTAAGGCTGGAGCTCCAAAATGGGCAACCCATGTAGCATGAAATGCCGTGACGATAGTATCAGCTGTTATATCTGCTAAGGGCGTCGCTTCCGGCCAACGGGTGAATCTATCGATGGCTGTGAGGCAGTACCTGTAACCGCGAGATACGGGCAGAGGTCCAACAATGTCAAGGTGTACGTGATAAAATCTTGTGTCAGAAACTTTAATATGTTCAGAGATGTTACGCTTGTAACGCTGGATTTTTGCGCGTTGGCAAGCAAGGCATGTTTTGACCCAGTGAGTTATATTTTTGTTAATATCGGGCCAGACAAATCTTCGCGTGATGCATTGCTTAGTGGCACGAATTCCCGGATGTGATACACGATAAGTGTTATCAAAAATCTTCCTTCGGAGAGATTGAGGAATGTACGGACGAACGTCATCACCGGAGATATCGCAGTAGATTGCACGTTCGGTATTGTCTAAGCGTAATTTGCGTAGTTTTAAATTAGTTTGAGATTGTAATAGGGATTGTAACTCTTGATCTTCAGCTTGTGCGTCTGCTATGTCTTCGGTGGAGACTATTACAGGCATACTAATAGCTTGAATGCGAGATAATGCATCTGCGGCAGTGTTATCTACTCCAGGTAAATACACGATTTTAGTAAAAAATTGACCAATGTAATCTAAATGACATAATTGAAGCAAATTGAAGGGTGAAGCTTTATCAGACTTTTGGTCGAACGCATAGGTTAATAGTTTATGGTCGGTTGCAATAATACATTCGCGTCCTTCCAGCATATAACGAAAGAATTTAATGCTGTTGTAAATTGCGAGTAGTTCGCGATCATTACTAAACTTTTTTGTGCCTCGGATAATTTTCGTGAGTAAAATCCTAGAGGCACGCGTTTACCTTCTTGTACTTGCTGTAGAGTGACTTCTATAGTTGTATTCGATGCGTCTGTGCACAGGATTATCGATCCGTCTTCGCTAGGGTGAGCCAAGAGGGATGCATTTGCGAGCTGTTGTTTGCACTCGTCAAACGCGCGTTCTGCTTCGGCCAAGATATTGGACGTTTGTCTCGTTTAGTGGATCTTTTGATTAGTGCATTAAGAGGCGCTTGAGAAATGGCGGCATCCTTGACGAATCTGCGATAAAAATTTATTAATCCAAAAAATCTGCGTAGCTCCATTATTGTTCGTGGCTTTGGGTAATCGATAATCGCAGCGACTTTGTTTTTGAGAGTAGTTATTCCCTCGCTGTTGATTAAATGTCCGAGGTATCGAACTTCTGATGCGCCAAATGTGCATTTTTCGAGGTTGATAGACAGTCCGTGCTCCTATAGTCTTTTAAGAACTTCTCGGAGGTGTTCTCTGTGCTGCTGTGGCGTCTTCGATGCGATGATAATATCGTCTATGTAACAAAAGACGTATTCTAATCCTCTAAGGACTGTGTCCATTAGCCTCTGGAACGATTGTGCGGCATTACATAATTCGAAAGTCATTTGTTTGTACTGGAAAAGGCCAAAAGGTGTTATTATTGCGGTTTTCTGCTGATCTTCCGGTGCTATAGGAATTTGATGAAAAGCTTTAACTAAGTCTAATACAGTAAATACTCTGCATCCTCGTAGGCGATGTGCAAAATCGTGTATATGAGGGATAGGGTATCTATCCGGTCGTGTTTTCTTATTTACGCGGCGGTAGTCGCCACATAGTCTCCATCCGCCATTTTTCTTCCGTACCATATGGAGAGGGCTGGCCCAAGGACTAGAGGATGGTTTACAAATGCCTTCGTGTAGCATACGTTCGAATTCGAGGCGTGCGGCCTTTGCACGAGTCGGTGAGAGGCGGCGGGCTCGTTCAGTGACGGGCGGACCTTCTGTAATGATATGATGTTAAACTGCGTGTTTAGGTTCTTGAGTTTTTGCTGGACGATCGAGTGACGCTGCTGAATTCTCGTAAGAGATCACTACATGGGTTATCGTTACTGATGGTTGAAAGTAATGGTGTGCAACACGGAGTTAAGTCTCCATCAACTTTGAGCTTCGTTGTTCCATCAATAAGACGACGGCCATGTAAGTCCACTAAGGAGTTATGGTGTTTCAGGAAATCGGCTCCAATTATTGCTTGTTGAACGTCAGCTACTAGGAATTCCCATTTAAAAGATCTGCGTAATGATAACTTTAATGTAAGAGTTTTAACGCCGTACGTATTGATCGCAGTGCCGTTTGCTGCATAAATCTTAAGATTTGTTGAAGTTGCACGTCGGATTAGCGACTTCTTGGGTAGAACGGAGACATCCGCGCCCGTGTCGATTAAAAACCTCGTTCCCGAATTTGTATCCTGGATGGCGAGGCGGTTTTGCGTATTTCCTGGACCCGAGGTCGCCTCGATCCGCGGGGCCTGTCTTAGTTTTCCTGTTTCTCTTGCGCTTTTGGCCACCCACAGGGCTCTCGACAGTTGCGGGCCTCGGTACCAAACTTTCTGTGGTAGTAGCATGGGAGGGTAGGTTGACCTTTAATGGCTCGTGCTGGTGAGCGTCCGGTCGGCTGTCGCCCCCGGCTTCGTGAGCGTGACCGGCAGGGCTGAAATTTCTTTTCTAATTTCTTGGACAGAGCTTCGATCTGTAATGTGAGTGCATCTGTAGAACTTGTATGTGCGGACTTACCTTTAGCGTTGTTTTTGGTAGGCGTGTCTCCCGTGGTGGATACGGCTAAAACGGACGGTTTTATGACGTCCATTGCTTTGTCTACCATTTCTGCTAGACATGCTAAATCTTGTGTATCGGAGACTGCTAAAATAATACGTATTTGATCAGGCAGTTGTTCTACAAAGAGAGATCGTATACCGGCTCACTACATTGGCCTGTGGCTAAATTTCTAAGTCGATGAAGATAGGCCGTCTTTCGTCGCCCATCTCATTACCGCGAAGAAGGCGGCGAAGTCGTCTTTCATCTCCTTCATTGTAGGATGCTATTATCCTTCTTTTAAGGGCTTCATATTTCCCGTCTTGAGGAGGTGTGAGGATTATATCCGATACGCTATCTAAAACTTCCCCAGAAATCTGAGTGGCTAGTTGTCGAAATTTACTTATATCGGAAGTAATACTATTGTTTAAAAATGCCAACTCGATTTGTGCAAACCATAAGCGTGGATTTTGTTTGTAGAAAAGCGGCAATGTAATTTGGCGAGCCTTAATTACCGCTAATTGTTGTTCTTCTTGGCCTGGTAGGCGATGCTCGGTCTCACCTTCGCGTTCCTCGAGCGGTTTCATCGTGCGTTCCTTGAGCGGTATCTTCGTGCTGATTTGGAATCGCTGCTGTATTTTCCACGGGCGTCGACTTCGATGGCGAACGTGTTATCATCTTGCTGCGATGCGATGTTCCTTGTCGGGGTCACCAATATGTAGCGAGAGTATTATCGGAATAATCGTAAAGTGCTTTTTAGTACGATGTTAACGTCTTTATTACAAACTTTGATCTCTCTAGAACTCTTTACAAACAGTGGATATATGATAATAAGGTAGATTGGTAAGAAGATTGGTAAACTGGCGCTGTCTAAGGATATCATCAAGCTGGCGCCGTCTAGGGAATAATAGTCATCACAAACTCATATGAATTGTATTTCTATTAACAGCAAATGGTAATTATGCAGTTTAGGGGAAGCACCTCCGATGACCTTGACTTTGACATATGTTGTCAAGGTCACCCTCCTGAGTGACCTTCAGAAGGTTTTAGCCGTCGCTCGTTTTTTATTAAAAAGTTATTAACAAAAAAAGTTTGGCGACCTCACCGATTTCAATGACCTTGAGATATGTTGTCAAGGTCATGACCCCGAGTGACCTTCAAAAGGTTTTAGCCGTCGCTCGCTATTCGTTAAAAAGTTATTAACAAAAAAAGTTTGGAAAATATAGCATATATAGGTGCATATATAGGTTAGTTGACGCGCTTTAAACACTTAAATACTTTTAAAGCGCGTCAACTAACCTATGTAGGTTAGTGATCAACGATTTACTGCTTTAAATGTTGTGTTTTGGTAAAGCAGCGATTTTTTCGCAAAATAAAGTATTCTCTGCTTTAACAAAAAAACTTCAATTTATCAACAATTTACTGGTTTAAATGTTGTGTTTTGGTAAAGCAGCGACTTTTTCGCAAAATAAAGTATTCTCTGCTTTAACAAAAAGACTTCAATTTATCAACAATTTACTGCTTTAAATGTTGTGTTTTGGTAACGCAGCGACTTTCTCGCGAAATAAAGTATTCTCTGCTTTAAATAAAAACGTAATATTAGTCGTTTATGCCTCTCAGTACTTAAAATAACTGCTATATTTTCGAAACTTTTTTTGTTAATCTCTCTCTCTCTCTCTCTCTCAGTGACTTATTCCTCTTTTCAATCGCTCACTTGAAGCTTCCGTATTTCCCTCATCATGGAGACGTGCGTTGATTCGCCCTCTCTCAAAGATTCGCATTCCACTGTCACCGTCTGATACGCGACCCATTGCTAACCTTCCTGAAATGTCAAAAATTCTTGAACGCATGGTTGCCTCACAAATCACCGACTATTTGAATGAACACAACCTGCTTAATCCGAGACAGTCTGCATATCGTTCTGGTTTCAATACGCAATCTGCTCTATTACGTGTCTGTGATGATATTAGAATGGGAATCGATAAAAGACTCATTACAATCATGATTCTATTTGACTTCAGTAAAGCGTTTGATACGGTCCCACATCTTCGCTTGCTTATCAAATTGAAAGAAATTGGTTTTTCTGATGGGGTTCTCGCGTGGATTTTTTCTTACCTTACTAGCCGCTCTCAAGCTGTATTCGACGATGAGGGTAATTTTTCTGAGTGGCTTTTCACGTCGACTGGCGTCCCTCAGGGCTCTGTACTTGGCCCACTTCTATTTGCTCTTTACATCAATGATATAGGTGGATTCCTGTCTTTTGTTTATCATATGTTATTCGCGGATGATGTACAAATATATCTACAATGTACACGTGCCGACATTCTTCATGGTCTTGAGTTGATCAAGGGATGCGAACGCCATTTTTGATTATGCTACGTTAAATGGTCTTAAACTCAATCCTGCAAAATCAAAGGTACTTATATTTGGTAGTCAGGCTTATGTCAATGATATTGACCTCCACTGTCTACCTCCTATTATTGTAAACCATACGCCTTTACCCTTTGTCAACGAAGCTAGGAATTTGGGTGTAATTTTTACGAATAACCTTTCTTGGAAAAAACATATATTGCATGTCTCTCAAAAAGTGCATTACTCTTTGTACAAGCTTAAGTTTAACAAAAACTCCTTGTCCACAAGGTTAAGGATAAGGCTGGTATTAGCTTTAATTATGCCGCACATTGACTACTGCTGCCTAGTCTATCATGGTTTGACTGGAGAATTGAACACTGTATTACAGAGACTTGTAAACTGTTGCATTCGCTTTATATTTGATCTTAAGCGTGACGAGCATATTACCCCGTTCAGGCGACAATTGGGGTGGCTTACAGTTGAAAACAGGAGGTTATACTTTCTTGGCTGTCAAATGTTTCGTTTGCTTTACATGAGCTCTCCTACGTATCTGCGTGACAATTTTGCTTTGCTTGATCCGCTGTTGAGGAGATCTGACCGCCGTCTTGCTGCATCCCAAACCTTTCATATTCCTTCTCACAGAACTACCACTTATAGAAACTCCTTTCATCTTTCATCAATATACTTTTGGCATTCCCTTCCCAGTAATATTACGTCTGCTTCTTCAATTGTCTCCTTCAAAGGTCTTCTCAGAGCATATCTGTTGGCGCGTGAAGTTGCATGATGTTCATTGCTGTGCGTGGTCTATGACGGTGTTTTTCCCTGTTATTAGCTTGTAAGTTGCGTTGCGTCTTATTCTTAGTATTAGTTAGTTTACTCTACTTACATTTTTCCTATTTTAAGCTGCGTTAGTTCTTCTTTATACAATGTATACTGTTGTGATAAGCTGTTAAGTTTTGCTCTACTCTTAACTATTTTGTGAAAGAGAGTGCACGCATATTTGTTCTCTATTTGTTGTGTTAATCTTGCCCTTAATTTCTGGGATAAGTAAATGCTAGATATCTTCCTCGAAGAGATCTCGAGAGATATAGACTTATAGAGCTCGAGAGAGAGAGAGAGAGAGAGAGAGAGAGAGAGATAGAGAGGAGGAGAAGAGAGAGAGAGCGATAGATATAGAGAGCTAGAGATCTAGAGAATCGAGAGAGAGATAGACGAGAGAGATATACGAGAGATATCAAAGAGACGACAGAGTAGGCTGAGAATAGAGAAATCTCCTAAAGAGAAATCTCTCTCTCTCCCTCAGAGAGAGCTCTCTCTCCCGCTCTAGACTCTCTCTAGCTCTATCCCTCTCCCTGCGCACATCTCCCGATCTCTAGAAAGATCTCCCTCTCCTCTCCTCTCCCTCTCCCTCTCCCTCCCTACTCCCTCTCCTCCCCCCCAACTCTCCCTCTCTCTCTTTCTCTCTCTCTCTCTCTCTCTCCTTTCCTAGCTTCCCAGCATACTGCCGCTCCTGCGAGTATGAACGCATACCCAGAATATAATCGCCTATCGACCATGTTGGCGCCCCAGTCCGCGTCGACCACTCCATATAACGGTATGCCTGATATTTCGTACATAATGCCATGATTCATGGTGCCCCTCAGATATCGGAGGATCCTCTTGGCTGCCACCCAATGCTCCGTTGAATAATAATTGGTATTAAATTGGCTTATGAAATTTACTGCGTACGCGATATCAGGTCTAGTAGTCACTGCCAGATACATAAGTGCTCCAATATGAGACGTTGATATGGGTATTGACTCATTATCCTTCCGTTTACCCTCGTTGGTTTCATCAATTGCTTGTTCGTGTCGATAGGGGTTTTCGCAGGTTTACAATCCTGCATGCCGAAACGTTCAAGGATAGCTTCTGTGTATTTTTGTTGGCTCAAAATGACACTATAATTGTTTTTGCCGGAATTTGATTTCAAGGCACTGATTTACGCGTCCGAGGTCTTTTATTTCAAAGGATTCGGATAACGATTTTTTTTACTTTGTTAAGCCAGTATCGTTCGTAGCGATCAAGATATCATCAACGTAGATTACGATCATCATAAACCGACCATTTTTCCTTGATGATGTAAAGATACATTGGTCTTGACCGGTTTGTTTCATGCCCAGCTGTTTTAGCTTCGATACGAGACGCCGCGGCGCCGGTACCATTGTCGCCCTGACTGCTTCAATCCGTAGAGAGCCTTCTTCAGTAGACATACGTTGTCCCGGTTTTGTTCCATCGCATCCAACGTTTCGCAGTTCGTATCACGTCGTTTTTGCGATTTATTTCTTTGCTCGAACCGACACGTTTTCCGGCCTTAATCTTTAACAGTACTTCTTGTAATTGTTCAGGTATCTCCATATATACTTTTTCTTTCAATTCGCCGTTGAGGTATGCCGCTACTACATCCATTTAGTGAATCTGTAACCCCAGCTCCGCCGATATGGCTGCTAGAAGTCGAATGGATGATGATCTTGCCACCGGATGAGAATAGGACCCCGCACATATCACAGGGAAAATTAGCCATCTGTAGAATTTGCTGAAATTTTAGTATGATGTAGTTTATGTCGTTCTGATCAAAAGTCATAATGGACCCGAGGTCAAAGAATGGACAGTTTTCGAGATACGGGAGGTCAAAGGTCAATAATAGTGCCTTATTTGAAAATTATATTCTTTGTGTATATCCGCACGTGAGCAGTGTCGTTGTGTGCGTATGTGCCATTCTGCATATGTATGTGTATTTGTATGTGAACGTAGCTTCGTAGATCGAGTTGTCAAGAATCGGCTCGCTTAGTTATTTGAAGCCGAATCTTACTTCAGCGAGTTTCGCTACACCGATATGCTACGCATGTAGTGCTAGCATTTCGTATCCACTGGAGGGGGCATCCCATATCAAGGAATGGAAGATCTTACGTTCCACTATTTCACAGCACTGTATGTGACGAGCGTAGGAAAAGCTTTAGTTGATAATTCAGACAGATACAACCATTTGGTACTTCTTTGTATTATTTTATGTACTATTTTTCTTTGTACTATTTTAATATCATTTGAATATTATTATAACATACTTTACGTACGCGTAACTGCTTTTATCCTATAAATATTCCGTGTTTTGTTAGCAACGGTGAATAATTATTTTATCTACCATTCAGATTTTTTATTTTAAAATATATAAGTGACAAGACATTGGTGGATTCCAAACATTATTTCTACTACTTAAAATGGCAAATCGCAATCGAAATCAAATTAATTGCTTTGTTTGTAATGTAGCAGCAATACCTCGACTGGATCACCAACCGATATTGCCTTCAATGGCTGGATCACTAACCGATCTTGCTTTTATTGGCTGGATCACTAACCGATCTTGCCTTCATTGGCTGGATTACTAACCGGTCTTGCCTTCATTTGCTGGATCACCAACCGATTTTGCCTTCATTGGCTGGTTCACCAACCGATCTTGCCTTCATTGGCTGAATCACCAACCGATCTTGTCTTCATTGGCTGGATCACCAACCGATCTAGCCTTCATTGGCTGAATCATCAACTGATCTTATCTTTATTAGCTATCACCAATCCTGAAACTCTGCCATTGTGTCACACCGGAGAGTATGAGATCAGATGGCAATATAACGTCAGTGAGGGTAATATGCTCATGGTACGCATGCTTAAATAAAAATAAAACCCTTTTTTGACGGTGAACATGCTGGCCAAGTTTGATCTCGATCCGTGCATTAGTTTCGTAGGTGGCCATATTGCCATATTACTATTGCCATGTATTAAACCAGGCTAGGCTCACACACATACACGTAGAATGGCACATACGCACACAACAACATTGCTCACGTGCGGATATGCACAAAGAATAGAATTTTCGAATGAGGCATTATTATTCACCTTTGACCTCACGTATCTCGGAAACTGTCCATTCTTTATGACTTTTGACATTATGACTTTTGATCAGGACGACATGAACTACATTATACTAAAATTTCAGCAAATTCGACGGATGGCCAATTTTTCCTGTGATGTGTGCGGGGTCCTTTCGTGAAAATCCTTCCCTGGTCATTGCGAGCAGCCCTTCGCCACAAGGCGTACCTTCTTTTTTGTGATTGGCCCGATTTCTTTGAAAAACTAATCTGCTTCCAATTACCTTTCGATTTCGTGGTCTAGGCTCAACCTCCCATGTGCCGTTTCGGATTTGTGCTAAATGATTTGCCTTCTAATGCCATTCTCCAGGCTTCAGCACCATCACTTTTATTCGCTTCCCGGCACGTCACCGCATCCCGTGTTGATAACATGTTGCACTCCAGAAATGTATCGTCGTCGCCTAAATTTTCTCCGGGTAAACCTTCGTCATCGGATGACTCGCTGTCCTCTCCATCGTCTCCTTTTTCATCGTTGTTCGTCGCCGGCTGGTATATTTTCTTTGGTCTTTCTACTGATCCGGAACGTAACAATATTGGTCGTCTTCTTCCACGCTTCGGCGGTTGTAAACGCAATAAGTATCACGTTCTGCCCTTTGTTTACGCGTTCCAGACATTTCCGGATGGTGCTTTTCTGTTTCGCTTTTAGTTTCGTCTTTCGTTGTCTCTCGATCCCGTTCATGTGTTCCCGATCCTTCTCGGCTTTTTATTTTGATTTCAGTTTTGGTACTCGGCATGTCTTCCTCCCTTTCTTCGAGGAACTCCTGGTACTCGCGATCAAATGCTGATTTCTCCAAAAATTGAACGTCGCGACTTACGATTACCTTCCGCAATTTTGGTATCCACACACGATACGCCTTTGATTCGTCTGAGTACCCTACAAAAATACCTTCTACCGATCTCGAATCAAATTTACTACGCTGAGTGCTTAGTGCTTTTATCTAACGCGAACACTATCAAACCGAATGTTTTAAAATATGTTACTGTGGGAGTCTTTTTTTTTCCACAATTTGTAAGGTATTTGTCCGTTTAACGATTTAGTTATGCACCGATTTCTTATATAACACGCCGTGTTTACTGCCTCGGCCTAAAATGTCGGAGGGACACCTGCTCGACGCATCATACATCTTGCCATTTCAACTAGCGTTCTATTTTTTCTTTCCGCTACACCGTTCTGCTGAGGAGTATGCGGTGCCGATAACCGCCTCGTAATGCCGTTTTTGTTTAAAAATTGATCGAATTCCTTGTTACAATACTTCTTACCATTGTCTGATTGTAGCGCCTTGATTTTTCGGCCGGTTGATGTCTCTGTCGTTGCCTTGAACAATTTTAATACGCTCAACACGTCACTCTTGTTTTTGATGAAGTATATCTTGCACCACCGTGATTTATCATCGATAAATGTTACAAAATATTTTGTACACGAAAATGACGCACTTCGCATCGGGCCACACACATCGAAATGCACAATTTCCAGTAAATACTTCGTTTGGTTTCCTTCACTTTGCGAAAATGGAAGACAAGTTTGTTTTTCGCGAACGCACACTTCACACTTTGACATTGTCTCGTTGCCTTTTAAAAACCCGTAAACTACACCGCTTTTCGCTATACTTTTTAAATCGCGTTAATTTAAATGCCCGAGCCTCTGATGTCACGCATCTATCTCACTCCTCGCGTGGTTTACTACCAGCACTGTGTTTCCGTTATTCACCGGCTCGCGCCCTTTTCGAGCGTAATACAAATTTCCTATTCTGTCCGCGCGAAAGATCATTCTACCGTCTTTGTTCGTCACTGTCGCATATTTCTCACGCAAATCACCTCATACCCGCGATCCGTAATCTTCGATACCGACAACAGATTAGTACGTAAGTCTGACACATAATACACCTTTTCAAAATTTATGTTCGTTTCTATCTTGCCATTATACTCATAGGCATTCTCACGTTTCCCGCGCCGGTAATTCGCGTTGACTCGAATCATTATTTGCTAAAATCAGTGTTTAATGATCGGCCTGACTGGCAATATATAACGACGTTAAAAATTATAACGACGTTTCGACCTCTATTTTGGGTCCTTATCAAGTTTATGATGGATCAATGTGCGTCAAACAATATAAAATTAATCATCGTTACGTTTTAACAAGGCGGATGGAAAACAGATATAAACTTTGTGCGGCATGACCGTCACGTATAGCGCCTGACGAACTCTGTCGTTCGTCAGGCGCTATACGTGACGGTCATGCCGCACAAAGTTTATATCTGTTTTCCATCCGCCTTGTTAAAACGTAACGATGATTAATTTTATATTGTTTGACGCACATTGATCCATCATAAACTTGATAAGGACCCAAAATAGAGGTCGAAACGTCGTTATAATTTTTAATATATTGCCAGTCAGGCCGATCATTAAACACTGATTTTATTTTATTACTGGCGAAAATTTATTTTATTATTTGCTAAGTTCAACCTTTTGCTCTCGCTTTTGATTTTCTCAAATTTATCTTTTTCAGCGCACATACAGAGTAAGTTTACGAAACAAAACCTCAAAATATCCAAAAATTGAAGCAGCGAATAGGGATGAAGCAGTCTTGATGCTGAATCAAATCGTAGAGCTATTTCTGCGTTCTATCAAAGATTGGCATACTGTCAAGAAGTCAATGAAAACCACTTTCAGAATTTACTCTAAAACACTCAAACACACAAAAAAATGTAAATCAAGGTTGTAAAATTTGTAATTTAAGAAAATGTAAATAATAATTACTTTTTTTACTTTTTTAATTGTAATAAAATTTGAGTTTAATTACAATTTCAAAATGTATTTGTAATTGAACGACTTTATTTACAATTCCGAAAAACATTTGTACTTAAACTCAATTTAAATTAAAATTATGTACAGTAATTAGTAATTAAGAACTTCAATCACAAAAGTATTGTTATTTACACTAGCTCTGCTAGTATAAATCCGACCGTGCAACCTCCACGCGGTACATCTTGGGTAACGCTGATGCCGGCGGTATCGTAGCTTTCAAGCTCCATAACTTGAAAAGTATTTAATTAAAAAATACTTTATTATAGTGTTTTGAAAAGCTCTCGAGGTAAGCGATAAGAATATGCAATCAAAAATAGAGGTTACTATTAAAAAATTTTAAAGTTATTTTTACTTGGCCTTAACAAAGTTATTTGTAGTCACACTAATATTACTATTTAATGCGTTATTTGAAACCCTACAACTTTTGTCTGAAACATTTTTTTCTAAAATATGCAGGTTTTTAAATATTTAGGGGTTGTCATACTTTTGGTGAATATTATATATTCTCTTTGTAATTGGCGCAATTTAAAGATTTCACATCTTTTTTTGAAATACATATCACTTGGGTTGATTTAGGTAACGCAATTTTGTGAATTATTTTGTTAGAGAGCACCGGAAATAAAGCTACTACCATTTAAGATTTTTGGATTTACAACATACGTTGCGCTTGTACTTGGCGCCTTTTTTTACCTTTTTCTGAAAAAGATTTCTCGAAATTCAGGAAACATTTTGTGCTAACAAATTTTACTTTTAGGATATATGGGCGAGTGCGGAATCCGCGGTGGTTACACCGAAATCATCAACATGGATCCGAAAGTGATGAAGGTGCTGTTGAAATCGATTTCCGTGATGCTGTGTCCTACCGTGCTCGGCCAGGTCATGATGGACGTTGTGGTGAATCCGCCGCGACCGAACGAGCCATCGTACGAGCAATTCCAGAAAGAGAAGAACGAAACGCTACGCTCCTTGGCAGAGAGATCGCACCTCATAGTCGATATGCTCAATAGTATTCCAGGATATAAGGTGACTGTCCTTTCGTAAAAACAAAAGCTGCGCTCGATCATTTCTACAATGTAGAAATTTTTTTTATCTTTGTCTTTTCTTTTTAGGCAAATCCGGCGATGGGTGCAATGTACGTGTTTCCGCGCTTCGAGCTGCCGCCGAAGGCGATTGAGGATGCACAAGCGAAGGGCCAAGAACCAGACGTTTTCTATGCGTTCAAATTATTAGAGAGCACCGGAATTTGCGTGATCCCAGGCTCGGGCTTCGGCCAGAAACCCGGCACATACCATTTCCGGACCACAATATTGCCGCAAAAGGAGAAAATCAAAACAATGCTCGAAACACTAAAGCAATTCCACATCAAATTTCTTAAAGAATACAGTTAAATAATATATTTCTAATTGGGAAAATTGAGATTATATAGAATAGAAATAGGAAATAATAAAAAATGACCGTCTGTGCATATTGTGGCGCTGTGCATATCTGCGTGAGGACCGTTTGCCAGTCCAAACGCATCGCAAACGTGATTATTTTTATTACGATTAATAACTTATTACTGAGAGACAGTTATCACATTCGATGTTGTTATGAGTTGTGTAAAAAATCGTTAAAAAACTCTAAATTTGTTGCATGTAAATGTAATATGTAAATGTAAATGTAAATTATTGCTGAAGAATACCTGTAAATATCTAGTAGTTATCTAACAACGGTCGATATTATGTAATAGTCAACAAGAAAAAAGATTGACTATTGTTGCAGTCAGGCTGCCGTTTTTCTTTTCACGCGATTCCTTAATTGTTCTTAATTCCCACACACAACCTAATTTTTTTCCGTAAAATAATTTTTTTTTTCAAGTTTTTTCTTTATCATTTGCAACTCTACAACACATATATGGGCGTTACTACTTTTATATTTATCGGTTATCTACCTTATTCTAACTTATCCATAATGCGTGAGTAGGAGTTGGCCCATGGATTGTGAATCGCAAAGGGGTAGAAAGGAAGGTGACACATGTTTGCATTTTAAACAATTAACGTATATTTACACTATATACACGTGTTATTGTGTCAGTGTCTTTAATGTCATTTTGCTTAAAATCTGCCTCTTCGTTTGGTCTGCATGGCCGCGTTTATTCCTTCCTTCCTTGGGCTGGCTTTCGTGGCTGCCGAAGGTGTCCGTGCATCTAATCGTAAGAAGTCGGTGAGCGTCCACGTGCTACTGCCGGAGGCATCTGTACGCCGAGGAAGTCGGCGGGCGACCGTGCGCCATTGCCGTGGGCGTCCGTGCGTCTGGGAGTCGGCGAGCATCTAAGCGCTACTGCGGGAAGCGTCTGGCGCCTAGGAAGTCGGTGGGTGACCGTGCGCCATTGCCGTGGGCGTCCGTGCGTCTGGGAGTCAGCGAGCGTCCACGCGCTGCTGCTGGGGCGATTGGCGCCGAGGAGTCGGCGGGCGACCGAGCGCCTAGGAAGGCAGCAAGCAATCGTGTGCTATACTGCCGAGGGCGTCCAAGCGCCTAGTGTCGGTGAGCATTCACGTGCTGCTGCCATAGGCGTTTAGCGCCCAAGAAAATCTGCTTTGGTCTCGTAGGGGGTCCCTTTATATATAGATCGTGGCTGAATCTGAAATACGCGAAACGGTACAGGTGATGCGACGCCTAGCGGCGTCGATGCAAAGTAGCCGCCGGTAATACAGGTACCGTAGATTTACCGCACGGGCGTGTACCACAAGTGGAGTAGACCGCCACACATGTACAGTCGCCGCCAATGATTCCTTTCCTGAGGTATTCTTATGTTCCCCCTTTATCCCAGGAAAGGAATCATTGGCGGCGACTGTACAAAATAAAACTCTGTTGTACGTACAATATCTTTTCTCTTTCATTCACTTACTCTAATTGTAAGTTCTAAATTGATTATTGTTAATTCGCAGAGGTATACGAAAAAGTTTTGCAGAGAAGGAAAATAATAAAACACTGATTTTGCCTTAATGTGAAAAGAATGCAGAAGATAGCTGTAATATATAATTGAATATGAATGCGTTACGCATAAATTAAAATTGAGTGAGAAACAAGTAGAAACTTGCACACTTAAAAACTATGAGGAAGCATAATGTGCAAGTTTCTACTGCTTGCACATTTTTTTTTATTCTGATAAGCTTTATTGCAACTAATATTTATTATACTATTACAAAATTAAATATGTTTTTACTAAAATGATCCCTACTAATTGCGGATATTTCTTAATTTTTCCATTTTGTTCCATTTTTTATTTATACATTAGTTTTTTATTTATACTTTAAAATAATTTTTTAAATATATAAAAAATAATTTTCTTACTAAAATTATGAAATAATAAATTAGTGGTACAAAATGGAGTTTCACAATCGACACAAGGTTAAATCGATGTTGACTTGAGTAGTTCAGGCTACATGGTCCATATATAAACTTGAGAATATAAAACTGAAGAATATACAGATTTAGAATGAATAAATTGCAAATAATAAATTTAACATATCTTTGAGATATGCTGTGATGTAATTGTGTCCGAAATTATTTTTCTAATACCAAAATTAGTGGCTGCTATAATTTTGGTATTATAAGTATGGATCATGGCTTAATTGTCTAGATCATGCCCCGATCTTGGCTTAATTGTCTGGATCGTCCCCCGATCTTGGCTTAATTGTCTGGATCATGCCCAAATCTGGGCTTAATTGTCTGGATTCCATTATGAAAAATTACACTCAACTTTTGGTGTTAACCGTTAAAAATACACGAAAGAAAAACCCTTAAAATTGGGAGTGATTTCGGACCGCCAATTGAAGGTTAACTATCATTTAAGGAGGTTCGATCATTACTTGTAAGTCAAAAATGCGACTGAAATAAATGTCATTACAACGATCCCGAATTATATGCAAAATTAATATAATGAATTGTGGATGCTACTTACGTGCTATATTCTTCGTCAATTAATAATGTATAGAATATTAATAAATATATGTCGGGGTATGAGAGCGTCAACGACTCAGGAATCGCTTATTATCCAACATTCTACGCTGGGACCTGAACTTTGTGACGATAAAGCCTTCAATCCACGGTAAAGTCCGATTTTTAAAATCAGTAGTTAGTATAGGCCGATTTCACCCCGAGGTCTCCGAGGGGAGGTGAGGGAGGGGGGGGTATCTGATTTCGCGGAGGGTGAGGGAAAGTGAGGAGGGGCGGGATATCGGGTTACACAAGGGTATCGGGTTACAAGGAGATAACGCGGGGGTGAGGGGGAGGGGAGAGGGCGGGGTATCGGGTTACACAAGGGTATCGGGTTACATAAGGATATCGGGTTACACAAGGGTATCGGGTTTCAAGGATATCGGGTTACGCCGCGAGGGGGGGGAGGGGATTGACCTTGGCATACCACCGTGATGACTCACCATGATGACTCACCGTGATGACTCACCGTGATGACTCACCGGGATGTGTCACCGAGATGACTCACCCGCGCCGCGGGTCCGCGGGAGGGGAAGTCCGCGTTCGCGGTCGCGGTCGCGCCGCGGAGGTCCGCGTGGGGGTCCGCGGGGGCCTCGTTCGCAACGACGCAACGACGTTGGACCGCTAACGGTGAGAGTTTGTACGGTTAAAAACGTCAAACTCATACGTTTAGAATCTGCAAACGTACGCTTGATGATGACCGAATCGACGTTGCATCGCATGTTCGATCTCGATCGGTGCATCGATGCGAGATTCGATCGTTTGGTTAGAATACTTGCGGTAGTCGATGCAAAGTTTGCGCAGTTCTCCGATATCGCGTCCACCGTGACGGATCCCAGGGAAGCGTCGAATGCAATATACGCTAGCGATGCATTCAATACGAATCAGCTCATCGATTGTGACCTCGCAGCTTTAATTTTTTTAGTACGTGAGGTATATTATGTAAAAAGAAGAGTTCAATAAACAGGCTTTTTTTACACCCTAAAACGAACGATGTATTTTTTTTTTTGCGTGCATGTCCTTCCCTATATCTAACTTTTATCAAATGTTGTTTACGACGAACGTGTTCCGTCAGGTTCGATGCGTTATCGGGTCGATCATCGTCCAGATGACGTCATTTTTTTCTTTGTCTTTTACGTACTGCGTAAATAGATTGTCTAGTCTACGCGATAACCGCCCCCTTTTTTCCTAGGAAAAATGTTGTTTACGTCGAACGTGTCCCGACAGGTTCGATTGTTTAGTCTACGAGATAATCGATTGTTTAGTCTACGAGATAACACCCTCCTTTTCCTAGAAATATGTTGTTTACGACGAACGTGTTCCGACAGGTTCGATGCGTTATCGGGTCGATCATCGTCCCGATGACGTCATTTTTTCCTTTGTCTTTCACGTACTGCGTAGATAGATTGTTTAGCGAATTTGTTTAGTCTACGCGATAACCGCTCCTCTTTTCCTAGAAAAATGTTGTTTACGACGAACGTGTCCCGACAGGTTCGATGAACACGCTCCTACGCAGTGCGCTATCGAGTTAGTCTTACCCATTGTGCGCCGCCTAGCGGCGTCGTTGCAAACGAAGCTCCCGCGGACCCCCCACGCGGCCCCCGCGGACCCCCACGCGGACCTCCGCGGCGCGACCGCGACCGCGAACGCGGACTTCCCCTCCCGCGGACCCGCGGCGCGGGTGAGTCATCTCGGTGACTCATCCCGGTGAGTCATCACGGTGAGTCATCACGGTGAGTCATCATGGTGAGTCATCACGGTGGTATGCCAAGGTCAACCCCCCCCTCGCGGCGTAACCCGATATCCTTGAAACCCGATACCCTTGTGTAACCCGATATCCTTATGTAACCCAATACCCTTCTGTAACCCGATACCCCGCCCCTCCCCCCTTCCCTCACCCCCGCGTTATCTCCTTGTAACCCGATACCCTTGTGTAACCCGATATCCCGCCCCTCTCCCCTCCCCCTCACCCCCCGCAAAATCAGATACCCCCCTCCCTCACCCCTCCTCGGAGCCCCCGGGGTGGAATCGGCCTATTCTAACTACTAAAGTCTTTACACAATTCTTGATGTTTTATCTACTTCACAAAATTATATTACCTAACTTAACTCAAGTGACATGTATTTCAAAAAGATGTGAAATATTTAATTTCTCCTTTACAAAATTATATTACCTAACTTAACTCAAGTGACATGTATTTAAAAAAAAAAGATATGAACTCTTTAAATTAAATTGCGCAAATTGCAAAGAGATTATTATACCACAAAATTGCGTTACCAAACTCAATCCAAGTGATACGTACCAACCTAAGTAGTAGTAGCCTTATTTCTTTTTAACAAAATGATATTACAAAATTGCGTTACTTAACTCAACCTAATTGATATGTTATTTAAAAAAAAATATGTGAAATCTTTAAATTACACCACCTACAAAAAGAATATATATATATTGCTTTGAAAAATAATTGTAATGCAACTACTCTTAAAAAATAAAACAAAATTGTGTTACCTAACTCAACCCAAGTGGTATGTATCTTTGTATACCTAAGGATCTTTCTATCAACGCAAGTGGTAGTAGTTTTAATTCTCCTTGATAAAATTATAATATTACAAAGAATCAAAATAAAGAAGAAAAAAATAAAACAAGATTGTGTTACCTAACTTAACCCAAGTGGTATGTATCTTTGCACTACAATTATTTTTCAAAGCAATATATATATATATATTTTCTTTGTAGTTGGCGTAATTTAAAGATTTCATATATTTTTTTGAAATAACATATCACTTAGGTTGAATTAGGTAACGCAATTTTGTGATATAATTTTGTTAAGGAGAAATAAGGGTCTCTGTGAAGTTGGCACCTCACTTTCAAAAATCGAAAGTTTTATCAACAGTTCTATTTGCATCCGCAATAGTTCTACAGTTCCTGATAATTTTTAGAAAGAGTTCCGTTGATTTAGTTAAAAAAAATGAATTTTGAAAATATGAGGTGCTAACTTCCCGTAGCACCTCATGTTTCGAAAAAATTAATTTTAAACATGATATTTTATAGTTCTCAAAGAGTTCTACAGTTCCTGATAAGATTTAGCAATAGTTCCGGTCATTAAATATTTTTAAATAAATTTTTAATCTGATCGCGAGCACCTCAAATTGATTTAAAAAAAATTGATTTTTACCATGAGATTCTATAGTTCTCGAAGAGTTCTACAGTTCCTGATAGGTGTCAGCGACAGTTCCGGTCTTTAATTATTTTTAAACAATTTTTTAATTTGATTGCCAGCATCTCATCTACGAAAAATACGGGGTGCTGACAATTCCGATCGTTTTCTTCAGAGTTCTTTGGAACTCTTGTCAAAACGTATTTAAATGCTCGAAACTATGTGAGAACTGCCGAGAACTCTAAAGTAGTCTAAAGAAAACGATCGGAATTGTCAGCACCCCGTATTTCTCGTATAGATGAGGTGCTGGCGGTCAAATTAAAAAATTGTTTAAAAATAGTAAATAGCTGGAACTCTTGTCAAAACGTATTTAAATGCTCGGAACTATGTGAGAACTGCCGAGAACTCTGAAGAAAACGATCGTAATTGTCAGCACCCCGTATTTCTCGTAGATGAGGTGCTGGCGGTCAAATTAAAAAATTGTTTAAAAATAGTAAATAGCTGGAACTCTTGTCAAAACGTATTTAAATGCTCGGAACTATGTGAGAACTGCCGAGAACTCTGAAGAAAACGATCGGAATTGTCGGCACCCCGTATTTCTCGTAGATGAGGTGCTGGCGGTCGAATTAAAAAATTGTTTAAAAATAGTAAATAGCTGGAACTCTTGTCAAAACGTATTTAAATGCTCGGAACTATGTGAGAACTGCCGAGAACTCTGAAGAAAACGATCAGAATTGTCAGCACCCCGTATTTCTCGTAGATGAGGTGCTGCCGGTCGAATTAAAAAATTGTTTAAAAATAATTAAAGGCCGGAACTGTCGCTGACACCTATCAGGAACTGTAGAACTCTTCGAGAACTATAGAATCTCATAGTAAAAATCAATTTTTTTGGAATTTGAGGTGCTCGCGATCAGATTAAAAATTTGTTTAAAAATACTTAATGACCGGAACTAATTAATTTTTTCGAAACATGGGGTGCTACGGGAAGTTAGCACCTCATATTTTCAAAATTCATTTTTTTTAACTAAATCAACGGAACTCTTTCTAAAAATTATCAGGAACTGTAGAACTATTGCGGGTGCAAATGGAACTGTTGATAAAACTTTCGATTTTTGAAAGTAAGGTGCCAACTTCACAGAGACCAACCGAATGCCTTTCGGATTAAAAAATGCACCATCAACATTTTAAAGAGCAATAATAGCCGTATTAGCAGGATTAGTAAGATTACAATGTCTAGTATTTGGACATATGGAGCAAGTCTACAGGAACATAATAAAAGATTAATCGAAGTATTAAGAAGACTGAGAAAATATAATTTGAAATTACAGCCCGATAAATGCGAATTCCTTCAGAAAGAAGTGACGTACCTCGGACATATGTAATAACGGAAAACATAATTTTATCCGATCCTTCAAAATTAGAAGCAGTAAAAAGCTTCCCGACACCAGCAAAAGTAAAAGATATTCAGGCCTTCATTGGATTAGCCGGATATTACCGAAGATTTATTAAAGATTTCTCAGCGATTGCCAAGCCACTTACGAAACTAACCAAAAAAGATATCAAATTCGAGTGGGCGGCAGAACAACAAAACGCATTTAAAATACTTAAAGAAAAATTAACTACAGCACCAGTATTAAAATACCCGGATTTCTCTCAAGAATTTATATAGTGACTACCGACGCTTCAGATTACGCAATCGGAGCCATACTGTCACAAGGAAAGATAGGTCAAGATCAACCCGTAGCTTATGCGAGCAGAGTACTATCTAAAGCCGAGCAAAATTACAATACTACTGAGAAAGAATTACTAGCGATAATATGGGCGGTAAAACACTTCCGACCGTACGTTTATGGAACGAAATTTACAAGTGACAGACCATAGGTAGTCTCTAAGTTTTATTCGTCGAAGGCAACATGAATGTCATACATCCCACCCCTCTGGGATATATGGCAAAAATTCAAGGGTTTCTAAAAGTTTTTTTTATTAAATAATAAATACAAAAAGTGAATATTTCATATTTCTATTTTTTTATAGTAGTAGACAGTATAAAGTTTTTATTGGTATAATTTATTTGCCTTAAACATAGTAAATAGTACTCGATAAATTAAGTTTTCCTTAGCTGCGGCGTATATACCGAAGTTACTCTATTGTTATACGATCCAAAAAGAAGGAAAAAAACACATAGAAGATTTCGAGTTTTACAAAGTGTCTGTTACTATGGCATAAATCCCGCATCTTAGAAATAAACAAAGAATACAAAAGCTAATATGCACTTGTATTTGGCTGTATATGTTCCATCATTTACTATCCCTATACACTTATGTATCATGAAATAACCATTAAACTTTTTACATTCCCTACAGTAATTATTTTACGTAGTCGTAATATATGATTGCGCTACTTACTACATTGAGAAATCGATTCAACTCATGATGGTTTCGTTAATATTAACAGTAAAGAACTAATATTACAACACAATACACTATATATAACAATATGGCATAAAAGCACATAACAATGTGATTGCGAGCAAATAGCTTTGTTCCTTCTATTTTTTTCTGACTTCTGCGGCGCACGGCGTAAATCCCCGCGCGGCGTAAATACCGGAGTTACCCTATTCCTTCTATTTTTTCTGACTTCTGCGGCATAAATCCCTATATTGTGCACCAAAGGGAGAAAGCTGCATTTTTCAGACGAGTATAAAGTTTGCCGCCCTCGCCTTCGGCTCGGGCTGCATCACAAAAGTCTGAAAGAGGTTTCGACCCGTGGTGCACACGATATTTTTCACAACACCTTTTACGGAAATGTTCGACTTACCATGCCTGTAGAGCGGGGCAAAAGTGGCCAATTGCACGCCAGGACTTAAGGCTTCCGCACAATAAAAAGTATAAGGAACTAAAAACAGATATTAGCGATCAGGACTAAAGAATCAAAAATAAAAAGTTGAATGCACGATAAAAAATACAGGTAACAGAAACAGGGAATAACAATAGAATTTTAATCTATCCGAAGCCGTGTATTAATTTTAAGCTGGATATGCACAATACAATGGTACAGGCAACAGGAATAGGAAATAACACAGGCAATAGATTTTCAACCTATCGGAAGCCGTGTATCAGTACTGTAGCATTTATATACGGCTTCCGATAGGTTGAAAATCTATTGCGTGTTATTCCCTATTCCTGTTGCCTATACCTTTGTATTGTGCATCCAGCTTTACACCAGCTTTATTCCTGATTTCTTATTTTTAATCGCTAATATCTGTTCCTTGTTCCTTATATTTTTTATTGTGCGGGGGCCTTTAAGAGCTGCGCACAATAAAAGGAATAGGGGACAGGGAACAGGAAATAAGAAACAGTTCAATATCCACTTTTAAAAAAGGCGTGTGTTACCTGAGTGAATTTCGTTTGTATCGTAAAATTGAAGCCTCTTTTCCGCGATGCCGATTGGCTATCTCGATTGATTGCCGCGCCGCGTAGCTTGCTTCATCCCGTGAGGGACTGTCATCGCGGAGTGTGGCGAGTTTCGTGCGTGTATAGTGCGTCGTGTGTGTCATGATGTGACAGCTCGCGTCGTGTCGCGAGGTTAATCGTCCCGCGTCGTGTCGCGATTATTATACAATAGCATAATGTTAAAGCTAAATGGCGCGCGCGAAGCGCGCGCGTCTGTAGTGTCTAGTTAATATATAAAATTCATTAACATATGTAGTTTATTAACACAGAATAGACGAACAGAGGAATAGCGCTAAAAACAGTAACGAAATTTTATTCTTTATTTTGTATGCCGTGTGCACAATGCATATGTTAATATATATTAATCTGTTCCCTGTTCCGTAATTCCTTTCATTGTGCGCAGTTTCTTACTTTCCTCCCCTAGGGGAAAAAATTGATACTTTCTACTACGCTAGCCCGGCTAGCCCCGTACAGTGGGCAAAAAGTAAAGTAGCAGGCAAATACGATCTAACTCCGTTTTCTTTCATTCTAACTTAGGGTGCAATGCGTTCGGTTTGGACGCTCACGCGCTGTAAGCGCTTATGAGCGTTACTCACGTCGTTCGCTTTGGAGTTGTAAGCGCTTACGGATCGACTAATGACGTCATCGTGACGTCATAACTTCTGCTGACAAACGCTTATTTCTGCAAGGTAGGGCAGTGTGAGCGTGATCAAGCGTAAGCGCCTTACGTTCATTTCGGAACGCATTGTTAGCGGATTGCATATCAACAAACATGTCGTCGAATCGAATTATAGACGGAAAAATTGTAACGAAATTCCAATTTCCAGCATTTAACGCAGTGGCTTTTCCTACATTGAATTTCTTACAAATGGATCTGTACATAATTTAAATATTAAGCAAGGAAAAATTATATGCATACACAAAAATAAATTAAAAATTGAATAAACGAAATATATATATATATATATATATATATATATATATATAAAAACTCTCCTGAATAAATCAAATAAAGTGGCCTAGTTTACACCGATCTCTTGATACGCGTATCAAATAGTATATTTGAACTGATCAGCCAATAATCAGACTTATTTACTAGTTATTTACTATTTAATACGCGTATCAAGTGATCGGTGTAAACTAGGCCAGTGAGAGAGGCAATCAGAGCCACGCGCGGTAATTAATGCGCAATCAAAATAATACAATAATAAAATATATTATAAGTTAATACAAATTCGGACGTTTCGACACTTTTTTTGTGTCATCTTCAGCGTAAAAATGAAAATAATACATGAAAAAATTTTAGACGATAAATTACAGTCAATCGCAATAAAATGAGTCAATCAGTAGAAAAGCGCAGTCAAATCAATAAAATAAAATTCATACGAATGTTTGGTAGTCTGTCAGAATATGCCGATATGCAAATGCTACGAATCGATTGCATCTTCGACGTTTACTCTCAGGTTGGAAGACCATGTAGAAAGGAGAGATTCGATTGTCCTTTCTAAACTGTGAATCGGAGTCGCAATATGTTAAAAAACGCAATGTATCAGTATTAAAATTACAATCACGAATTCTTACTTACGGATCATTACAGACTAGTAAGTCGCAGTGTTAAAATGTATCTGTCGCTCTGACATGTCGTGAATGAATGAAGCGTTGGTAGAAATCGGAAGGTTAACATAATAAAAGCGGTGTATACATGAGTTAGGTGGGGATAAATATTCACAACGAATAACTCTAAATTTTTGATAACCTATCAATAACGTTCAAATAAGTATCCGCTAAACCTTCCGTGTCCTTCTGCAAATTTAATCCATTTTCTTAACTCTTTATGCACAGCGTCTCGGAAATTAAGCGTTTATAAAAATACGATTCATTATCTAGAATTTCCACATTATCCCAATCGAAATTATGATTTAATGCTAATCTATGATCTGTTATAACAGAATGATTAGATGTATTCCAATTTATATATGGTTCTGGTGTTTCTTAATTCTTGTTTGTAATTGTCTGCTCGTTTGGACTACATAAGATGCGTCGCAATCATTACAGTTAATTTTGTATACTAACGTTACATTGTTTAGACTATTCTTATGGGAGCTTTTATGAAGATTCGCATTTTGTTTAAGCTATTATACGATAATATCACTTTCAGATCCCTTGTTATGTTCTTAAATTGTTCTGTTTAAAAAATTTAGAGTTATTCGTTGTAAATTTTTATCCCCACCTGTTAGTGGACCGCTCGATGTTTTCGCGCGCCGCGCCGAGGAAAGCACAAAAAATAGTCAGTATCTCGTTTAAAACGAGACAAGAGTCACTTTATTCAAAGCTGGTTACAATGTCAGAATATTCGCGTGGTAATATCGCACTCGCTATTTCGCACTTTCGTACTCGCTACGATTCGACTCCGTATTCTCAATGTCGACAAACACAAGTGTCGCGTACGATTTGTGATGGCTCACTGAGCTTCCGGCCGGAGCAAGCGAAACGATCGCGGCCGGAGCTCCGAACTTTTCCGCGAGGAATTTCGAGACGTGAAAAACGCTGATTGGCTCCAAATCGTCGAGCGACCAGACTATTGGTCGCAGGACGTGCGATCACGCGATGTACACCTGTGGTCCGGGCGCGAGCAAAAACACACAAAAAAAAACGGGGGGAAGGCAAATAAACGTGTTTTGGAGCAAATCGAGCGTTCTCGAATATTCCCAACGCTCGTTTTCACTTTTCGAGCGTTAGATTCTCAACATGCCGCCCGCCTCGTATTCAACGGAATGCGAAACAAACGGGGGAGAACAAGGTCGCATAAGTGCGCACGCAAATGATCTGACGTCTTATGATACATTTATTTATATACACTATATACACTTCAGAGCTTAAACTATTTTGCACAATGTTCTTGAGTCTAATGAGGGACAAAATAGTCGTAGTTTAACGTTATTCTACGGGTGCCGTGGGCCCGATAAACGCAGGTAACCGGCAGATCTGCGTTATTGGTCGCTTCAGCTCGGAATTGGCGGTGCGTAATGTAACGACGCGAACGCGACCGTCAAGTCCGGGATGGACTTGTTGAATCCTTGCAAGTTCCCACTTCGAAGGAGGAAGGAGGTTGTTTTTTAGTAAAACTAACTCGTCAACCTTGAGATTATCGTGAGATTCGGTCCATTTGACGCGCTGTTGCAATGAATGTAAGTAATCCGACGACCAAGAACGCCATATCTGTTCGACCATGAGTTGCACGTGTTGCCATCGCGACAATCGATTTGCATTGATTTCGAGTTATGATTCCTCCGGTACGCTGGTGAGCGGTCGACCGATGAGGAAATGACCAGGCGTCAACGCGGTAAAGTCGGACGGATCGTCGCTGAGGGGCGAAATCGGTCGAGAGTTGAGGCCTCTATCTTACATAAAATCGTCACGAATTCCGAGCGAGATAGGGTACGAGCACCAATCACCCGCTTGAGATGGTGCTTAAAGCTTTTAACGCCAGCCTCCCAAAGTCCGCCGAAATGTGGTGCAGCCGGGGGCACGAAATGCCACTTCACACCGTCATTCGCGAGGATTTCTTTGAGGGAATGGTTGTTCATAAGCGAGCAAAAGCTGCGTTGGAGCTCGCGGTCCGCACCCCGAAAATTCGTGCCATTATCGCTGTACATGTCCGATGGCAGTCCACGTCGACTGACAAACCGATGAAATGCGGCAAGGAATCCTTCGGAGGAGTAATCCTCCACGCACTCGAGGTGGATCGCCTTAGTGGCGAGACAAACGAAGACCGCTACGTAATGTATGCTCCCCTTTTGACCCCTTTTGACGGCCGACCACGGGGGTAATAATCATCAGTCCGGCGTAATCTATGCCCGTGTGAGAGAAAGGAGGAGAGGGATTGACTCGGGGATTCGGGAGATCACCCAATAATTGCGTCGGCGTTTTCGCGGAGTATCGAAAACATGTAACACATTTATGGATGTGAGATTTGATCATGCTTTGCGCTGAAATTATCCAATAAGTTTGACGGAGACATCTAAGCGTGAGTTGTGTCCCTCCATGGAGGGAGCGTCGGTGAGCTTGATCGATCAAAAGTTCAGAAATGTGATGTCGCGGGAGTATGACCGGGTGTCGCTCATTGTAACTCAGCGCAGAGTTTTTGAGCTGCCCGCCCAGCCGGATTAATAGATCTTTCCCGATAAATGGGTGGAGAGAGCGTAAGGGACTTGTTCGCGATACTGCGGCATGAGCTTTTAAGGCTTTCAAAGCATCAGGAAAACAGGTCGCTTGTACCGATCGAAGCCAAAAGACAGAAGCTTCGTGGATCTCTTCTGCGGTCAAAGGCGACTTGACGATCGCCGAAGAGGCGACTTTATTTTTTAAGTTTTGAACGAAACGACGAATGTATGCGGTAATACGGAGAAGTCGGATCCAGCTCGAGCACGAGGAGGGCAGATCCCACTCAGGAGTTGGATCGACGAGATGAACGGTAGCTTTGCGCGCTTCGGAAGATACCGTTTGCAAAATTTCCTTTCCGATAGGAGTCGGGAGAATCGGCCACGAGGCCGGGGATTTTCTAAGCCACGGGGGGCCGAACCACCATAATTCATGGTGGACGAGGTTGACAGCAGTAGAGCCGCGAGAAGCGCAGTCGGCAGGATTGTCGTGAGAACAGACGTGCTGCCAACGTACTGACGGAAGGCGTGTCTGCACCTCGGAGACGTGGTTCGCGACGTAGGAATTCCATCGAGATGGATGTTGCTGAATCCAAGCCAATGCGATTTGGGAATCAGTTCAGCCGAATAATAAAGCTCGCGGGAAGTGTAGGGAATTTTTTACCCAATCTAAAAATCAAGTTAATAGAACGACGGCGTTAAGTTCTAATCGTGGAACGCTGACGGTTTTTAACGGCGCGACCTTCGTTTTGGCCGCGAGGAGGGTAACCTGAATATTCGTGGTAGAATGCACGATTCGTAGGTAAACGACCGCGGCGTAAGCTCGAATAGATGCGTCCGCGAATCCGTGTAAGTCCACTTCGAGTTTATCTTGACGCATCCCTGTCCATCGGGGAATGTGTATTTCACTAATATGAGGCAAATCAGAAAAGTATCTGATCCAATGAGGTAAAAGATCGTCGGGGATCGGAGAGTCCCAATCAATTTTACGGAGCCAGAGCTCTTGCATTAACATCTTGGCCGCGATGACGATCGGTGACGCCCATCCGAGGGGGTCAAATAACTTTGCAATGAATGATAAAACAGAGCGTTTAGTATGAACAGTTACGGCGTAAGGCGAGATGACAAAAGTAAACGAGTCATCATGCGGGGACCAAGACAGGCCGAGGACCTTGAGCGTGTCATCGCGATTGATCGGATAGTCCGAGGATTCACGTTGGTCCTCCGGGATATCCGTCAACAGTTCGGCTGAATTCGCGGCCCATTTTCGGAGGGGAAAACATCCGCGATTCATTATGCCGACGAGTTGCTTGCGTTTTTCGAACAGCGACGGAAGGTCGTCTGCTCCGAAAAAAACGTCATCGACGTAGGTCGATTCTTCGATTATAGGAACCGCGTCGGGGAAATCTTTACATTCGTCACGAGCTAATTGAAGAAGGCAGCGCTGCGCGAGAAATGGCGATGGCTTTTGGCCGTAAGTCACGGTGAGCAAGCGATAAGGTCGAATCAACAGACTTTCGGGAGGGCGCCAAAGAATTCGTTGAAAATCCGCGTCGTCCCGATGCATGCATATCTGACGGAACATCTTCGCGATGTCCGCCATGTATACGTAACGGGATAGTCGCCAGCGTAAAATTATTGCAGCGATGTCTTGTTGTAGCTTCGGTCCCGCCATTAGAAAATCATTGAGAGTGGTTTTATCGTCCGATTTGCTCGACGCGTTAAACACGACGCGTAACTTAGTAGTCGTACTCGATTCGCGTAAAACGAAATGATGCGGAATGTACACCGGGGGGTATCGAGAGGGCTCGTCGTCGTGTACCTCCTCCATGTGCCCCATGGATTCGTACTCCTTTAAGAAATCGTGATACTGAGCGGCGATCTCGGGTTTCTGCGAGAGGCGGCGCTCCATTTTGGAGTACAAGAAAGAAGCCTTTCGAAAAGTGTCGCCTATGTGAGGGGGGCCGTTCTTGAAAGGCAAACAAACAATGTAACGTCCTTGAGAATCGCGAGAATGCGTACTAGCGAAATGATTTTCGCAACGTTCTTCCTCTTCGGTGAGAGGATTTTGAGAGGGGATACTTTCGTCCTCCCAAAAACTTTGGATCAAGGAATTCGTATCCTCGCAGGATACGCAATTCAAAACGGAAGCGGACTCTCCGGCTGGGCGCGCGGTGCCGGCAGGACCGGAGACAATCCATCCGAAAACAGTAAGCTGGCCCGTCGGGGTGCCGACCGGGTCTTGACAGAGGCCGTCGAGCAGCAACGACCCATATAAATCCGCGCCGATTAGTACATGAATCGGGCGATTACAAGAGGGATCGGGATCTGCTAACGGTAAATCGCGTAGATGCGGCCACATTGCGGCTGGCTTTGTTTGAGAAGCTGTGTACGAAGTGATTCGTTGGTATACGTAGCCCGAAAATGGGAATATCGGTCCCTGTTTGTCGCAGGGCGCGAGCGTGAGATTGACCTGAGATCGCGCGACTCCATTAAATTTCTCTTCGAAGCAATGTATTTTTAACGCGGCACGATGACGCCTGGTTCGCATAGTCTGACAAAGAAATTCGGATATGAAACTATATGTCGAGCCCTGATCTAGCAGTGCACGTACTTTAAATGTGCGGCCCTCGATAGTACTTAGACTAATATACGCAGTGGCAAGAAGTACATGAGGCGGCTGTGTTACATCTCGAATAGCATGCACGGTTTGAACGGACGCGGAGGGCGCGGCCGGAGGCTCGGGAGCAGCGGCGACCGACACAGCTGACGGCGCGGAGGACGGCGAGTTAATCGCAGAAAACTCACATTTGGTACCACTTGCTGTACCCTCGCTGTGAAGCAGCGAATAGTGGGCTTGACGGCATCGACTGCAACGTCCTTTACTCGGACAATTCTTTAAATAATGCTCGGTCCTCAAGCAATTAAAGCAACATTTATGCTGTCGCGCGACGAGTCGACGCTGTTCAATCGGCAAACTCAGAAATTTATCACACTTTGTCAGACTATGGTTTCCGGAACAACGGGCGACACATTATTAATCGACGTACGAGCTTTATTTCCGCGCGCATTATTCGACGCGGAGTCGAATTGCGACGGATAATCCGTGAGACCGCGAATGCGTAGAGTCATGAAGTCATGAATCTCCTTATACGTGGGGTATGCATCCGTATCGCCTCGTTTCAGATTCCATTCATTGCGTGTTCGTGGACTAAACTTTTGCGATATGATGTAAACTAAGAGATCGTCCCACGTATCGACAGGACGTTCGAGATTCGTTAAAGCGGCGAGAGTCGCGGACACGTTATCGCGAAGTTTTTTCAATTCGGTAACATTCTCGGTTTTCATTTTCGGTAAGTCGGCGAAAGAATGGATGTTCGCGTGAATAATCGCGTTACGGTTGTCGTACTCGTCAAGAAGAAGTTGCCACGCTGCCTCGTAGTTCGCGTCAGAGATGTGAATATTATTAATTAACACGGCAGCCTCGCCGGAGAGGCTCGCCTTCAAGTAATGTAACTTTTGAGTCTTCGCGAGAGATTCATTTTTGTCGACGAGGGACTCAAAAATTCCCCGAAAATTTTCCCATTCCGGGAAAGCACCCGAAAAGTTCGGAAGCCAAATACGAGGCAGATGCAATGACATGCCGGAGTGCGCGTCGCGATAAGATGACTCGTTACCTCGGTACGGCGCGCTCGGGGCGTCGTTAATTTACCAATGACCTCGTGGAGGTAGTCCGCTGCGTCGAAGTAGGCTTCCTCGGCGGCAAGAAATTCATCTTGTTGAAAGTAGGGGGTCGACTTCTTCTCCTCCGCTGTAGCCGTCTGGTGAATCTGGACATGGAGGGCTTGAGTTTTCTCCCAGAGCGCCTCCAGGTTCGTCAGTCTCCCCTTCGTCTTAGGGAGGGTGACCTGAGCCTTGGCAAGTTTTCTAAAGTTGGTCAGCGACCGCTGGAGCGAGGCAATCGTAATGCCTTGGGCGGTGAGTAGGTCCTTGAGATTCAGAGACATGTTAGCGAGATGTTTGGATCTTGTAGGCAACGATCTGACACCTGTGTGTTAATCGGATCGAAGAGCGAAGGCGCTCTTGAACGACTCCGCGGCGAGAAGCAGGGCGATACTCGCGGGAGTCAGGAACGTATGGCACGTCGCAAAGCAGGGCGCCCGTCGGGCGGCGGTGAGCGTATCTCAGCACGATACGTTTGCTGGAGGTCACGCAGGAGCCTCCGGAGCTGGTCGAAGTCGGGTAGTACCGGGTTTTTTCTTCACAGGGGGCACCGATCTTTAAGCAAACGGGTGCAGAGCGCTCATGTAGTCGAACAAGAAAAGAGAAGACGCTCTCATGCGTTTCCGCGGCAAGCAGCAGGGCGATACTCGCGGGAAGCAGGGACGTATAGCACGTCGCAAAGCAGGGGGCCGGTCGGGCGACGGATGCGTCTCGCAATGATACGGTTGCTGGAGGTCGCACAGGAGCCTCCGAAGCACTTCACAATTTCACGGGGCACCAATATTTAGGAGAGCGGGTGCAGAGCGCTCAATTTACTGAGTGAGCCACGGAGTCGAGAACGCGTATCGCGGAGTACCCGATGAACCGGGAATATCTGTCCGATCACGTTCAATGTGCGACGGTTCGAACGGCGAACTCCGTTTGCGAGCGAGTCGAGCGGGCGCGACGGTCCGTCTGTCTCGGAGCAGCACAACGCGATCACTTTTGAGGCGGTCGAACTGTCTATGCCGGTCTTTTATTTATCACGATCCGGCTCGAAGGACCATTAAATGTTAGTGGACCGCTCGATGTTTTCGCGCGCCGCGCCGAGGAGAGCACAAAAAATAGTCAGTATCTCGTTTAAAACGAGACAAGAGTCACTTTATTCAAAGCTGATGGTTACAATGTCAGAATATTCGCGTGGTAATATCGCACTCGCTATTTCGCACTTTCGTACTCGCTACGATTCGACTCCGTATTCTCGATGTCGACAAACACAAGTGTCGCGTACGATTTGTGATGGCTCACTGAGCTCCCGGCCGGAGCAAGCGAAACGATCGCGGCCGGAGATCCGAACTTTTCCGCGAGGAATTTCGAGACGTGAGAAACGCTGATTGGCTCCAAATCGTCGAGCGACCAGTCTATTAGTCGCAGGACGTGCGATCACGCGATGTACACCTGTGGTCCGGGCGCGAGCAAAAACACAAAAAAAACGGGGGGAAGGCAAATAAACGCGTTTTGGAGCAAATCGAGCGTTCTCGAATATTCCCAACGCTCGCTTTCACTTTTCGAGCGTTAGATTCTCAACACCACCATTAACTCATGTATATGTTACGGGCAAAGTCAGCATGGTGTGCAGTGTCGGCATTGCCCGGGCAATGTCAGCATTGCACAACGCGACTCGGCAAAGTAGTTTATTAGCGGACATTGCCCGGTTTGATGTGGGCAAAGTTAACACTGCCCATCCAGCGATGGCAATGTCAGCAACAATTATCACATTGCGGACTTTGCTCGGTTCCAAGTGGGCAATGTCGACAATGTTAAATCTCCGTGGGCTAAGCTGCGCTAAATAAGGGTAATTCTTTAGTTTAGCTACCTCAGCACAGAAATCGATGCAATTAGGCTTAATCGACGCGTTTTTGCATGAAACGAACGAATCTGGCAGAAAAAAGTGTCGCTCTGCCCCGCGACGCTAGATATTAATCGTCAAAGTTGAACCGACGACATGTAGCAACACTGAACGTGCCCTGCGGCCATATGCGCATGCTCAGTGGTCGCACGCGCATGTAAAACTACGCCAATTTTAAATGAATCAATCGTGCAGAATAACCAAGCATCTCGATTCAAGCAGTTAGGTCTCACGCTGGGAGTTTCATTAGTTTAATTATGCGTGGAAAGCACACACACACACACACACGGGGGAGTGCGAGGGGGGGGCCTTCGCCCCCCCTTTCCCCCTTTCCCCCTTTCCCCCAGTCAGTCTCTAACAGCGGTAGAGGACGGACGTGTTTTTCTCTGTCTCTGACAGCTGTTGTTTCCCTTCGAACGCTTATAGCCGTTATTATTCGGAATTTCTTCTCTTGGTGCTAAGCAAGATTTAGATTCCATGGACGGAAGAAAGACTTGCAAAGGATGTGCGGCGGTCGTGGTAAAGCCAGTTACATGCATGCACTGCGGTATTGCATCTCATCCGGCGTGTGTTCCTCGCACGGGGCACCCCCACTCCAACGGCCAATTTTCGGACTGCAGAAGTCCGCCACCCACATCTCAAAACTCAGATACAAATCTTCTGAGTACTATTAAGAACTTAATTCGATCGGAATTCGCCGAATTCCGTAAAGAGATGCGTGAATTATATCGTGCTGATATCGAGAAAATTATGACGGACATAAACTGCTTGTCAAACAGAATGGATCAACTGGAAGCAAATCTGCAAACAAATTACCGACCGTTGACCCCGTCGCCAGAGATGGATATTCTGGAGGAATTAGAGGACAGGAACAGAAGATCGACAAATCTTATACTCCATAATCTTGAGGAATCCGAAGGTTCGGATGCGGATCTTGCAAAAGACATAATCGGTATAATCCTCCCCGATAATAATTCCATTCTAACGACGAAGAGGCTCGGAAAAAAACAACAAGGACATACCAGACCGTTAAGAGTATCCCTACCTTCCAAGGATGTGGTTTTGAAAATTTTGCGTAATAGAACCCGCTACTCTGGACCGGTTCGGATATTCCAAGATCAAACAGTCAAGCAGAGACAGTATCTAAAGGACTTGCAGAGTAAACTGAAGGCGCTGAAAGATGCAGGCGAGACGAATAAAACAATTCGCTATAGAGATGGTATGCCGAGGATCGTAGACATAAATCGTGATGCTTCGTCAAAAAACAGAACAGGCCCCCTTTAGTATATTTTCAAAATGTGCGTGGCGTAAGAACAAAACTGAGCGATCTGCGTTGTGCCATATCCTCTGCGTGTGAAATATATGATATTATTATATTAGTTGAAACGTGGTTAAATGATAGCATTTCGGATGAGGAGCTAGGCTTCGATAATTATAATGTTTT